>NW_020291080.1:0-10384 GCF_003184525.1 Aspergillus sclerotioniger CBS 115572
ATTATTTTATTAATTAGATATCTATTATACCACACACTCTTAAAAAGACTATTAAGAAATATTATATAACTTATAATATAATTATTTATCTATCCCACTTATTCTATATACTGTTTAAGATCTGATTTTAAAAAATACAGTATTAAATAAAGAAAACTAATAAAAGTAAAATATTTATTTTATATAAGTATTATTTTACTAGAAATAAAACATATATTCCAGTAAGTACTTCTATTCCTTATATATATATATTATTTATTAATATATTCAAGATTCTTAAATAAATTCCTAATATACTCAAACTGAATAAATTATTTCTAGATAGTTATATTAAACTATATATTATTAATTTCAATTTAATAAGAATTTAAAAATATTAAGACCGCCCATGCTATAACTTTAAAACTTAAATGAACTAAAGAATATATATTAAGAATAACTAATTTTAATAATATTTAGCTATTACTAATCTAGATTAATCTTTACTCTTACTAATCTTATCTAGCTTTATATAAAAATATTATTACTTAATAGTTTCTATACTCTAATACAAATACTTTAACAGATAAAGTATATTTGTATAAATAACAGACTTTATGTTATTTATTATCCGGCAATACTGATTATACTTCTTAAATTACAGAAATAACTGTAATCGAGAATAAAGTTATCTCTATATATCAAAAATAATTTTTTATTATTTCAGTTATCTCTGCAGATAATAACAGAATAAAAATATATAAGATAAGAAAAAGAAACTAGTAAGTTTTAAAAAAGCTTAAATAGTTATTAATATCTTTTTTCTCTATATTTTCATAATTTAATAATTATTTAGAGATCTAATACTCAGGGCTTATCAGTATAACTTTAAATAAATAATTATAAATCATTTAAATATAATCTGTTATCTGTAATAAGTTTCATATATTTTATATAATTTAAGCTAATTACTTTATATATAATTATAATCTTAATAATAGAATAATTTTATAAATATAATAATATTATTAATAAATATATTATATAACCCTTACAGTTCTGTAATATTCTAATAGAATTTTAAAATTTTTCTTAATCTCTTTTATTTATCCCAGTATTTCTAGATAATCTTAAAAATATTAAACATATTTTTACTTAGGATTTATTAATTATATTCTAATAATCAATCTTTTTATTTAATTAAATAGTAGTTGAAGCCTTCATACTTCTAATAAATCTTAATTTCTTTAATTTTCTATTTATTATTATCATCTAAATTAAATATTAGTAAAGTTTGAGTATTAAAATCTCTCTTACTCTATAATTTAAGTAAAGTAACATAGAATATATTATATATTTAATTATATTTATTAAATAAATACAAGTGATATACTTAGATATTGATAATAATTAAAATTTGGAAAGATCTAATAAAGTTTAATACCAGCTTATTGAATATCTTTAATCTTAAATAATAAGTAGATAACTTAATAAGATCTTCAATTTTAAATATAGAAAATTTATATAATTAATTATCATATTTCTTTTAATATTTAATAATTAATTTTTATATATTCTTTATGATTTTACAGATCTAATACAACTAAAAACTATAGTTTTAAATTACTGGAATCTCTTTTTATAACAAAACATTATTGATTTATAAATAAAAGTTAGATATATAGCTAAATAAGACTTAAATCAAGAATATACTAATTATAGTATTGAATATATTATTATAAGTTAATTATAAAGTTAGTAATAGGATAGATAAGTTATTCTGAGACTACATAATAAAGTAGTAGTAAAATTAATAAATATAATATTAAATAAGAAGTCTGTACGCAGCACTTAATATATATTTAATCTATAAAGTTTGAGATTGAATACTTTTAGTAAATAAAGGAAAATAAAATTATATAACTGAGAAAAATATAAAAATTCAAAAGTATTTATTAAAAATATAATAACTGGAATAAATATTATTTCTTCTAGAGTAATTATATTAAAAATAATAATCTCAGCTTGAAATAATTGAAGAGTATTCAAAATCAGTATCTGGTCTTTGAAAGATATAAAAAAAGGATTAATATAAGATTTATAAATTTAGAAGTAATTATAGTTTATAGATAAACTAATATTTTATAAATCTTAATTAAGAAATAAATCTTAAATAATTAAATAGATAAAGAGAATTAGAAGAAACTATATTAGTAAAATATACAGAAATCTACTATAAATTTTTAATAAAGTATATAATAAAGTTAATCAGATATAGAAATTTCTTAATAATCTTATTAAAAATACTTTCATTAATATCCTAGTCAGGGAGATAAAAACAGTCGTTACTAAAAACAGGTTCTTAAATATATAATTTAATAAGGATATAGTCTATATAATATAAAGTATTTTAATTAAATTTTATAATATAAGAAGAATCAGAAAAAAAACAAAATAAATTTAATTTAATAAGTTCAGCAATTTAAAGATTATATCTTAATAATATAAAATAAACACTAAGATTCTTTAATAATAGAAAAGAAAGATGTAGAGAAAATAGAGACAATAAAATAAATACTAAAATCAATGAAACAAAGCAAAAAGATAATACGAAAAATATATTTAATAACAATATTTAATTACTGAGACTTTCAGATACTTAAAATTAGTAAAATAATAAAGTAACAGAAAAATAGATAGATATAAGAAATAGATAAGATAATAGTATATTATTAAATAAATAGTAATAAAGATCTAGAATTAACTTGTAAATATGCTACCATCTTTATAACAGCTTAAAAAATAATAAATATATAATATTATAATAATCTATCTAAAAATAAGAAGGCCTGTTAATATAACTATATAATAAAAAAACTATTATATATATATATATAAAATATGAAGACAATCTTCATAAAAAATAAGACTACAATATTAAATAATTATTAAATTATTGCATGGAATCTCTGCTATTTATGTAAAGAAAAGACTTAATAAAGTAATTATAAAAATCTTCTCAACTTTTTATTTTATAATATTATTTAGAATAACTATAATATTAAGTTATTAATTAATAATATCTAATATTAATAGAGGATCTGTAAGTAGCAGGCTGAATGAAGTGAATTAATATAAAATATAAAATAAATTTAGTCAATATATTTAATTTATAAGTATATATTCTGATTTACTTAAATACTGTAAATTCTATATTATATTAACATTACTATTTATTAAAATAATTATTAGTAATATTCTTTAAGTCTAGCCAGACTTTATTATTATCTTTGTAGCAGAGTGTTAAGTTTTATTATTAATTAATGTATTAATTTTATACTTTTTAGATAATTATTATTATTAAGCTAGTAATATTAAAAGCTTTCTGAAGCTTATTAAAAATAATTTCAGCCTATTCTTAAAGACTTTTAACTTAATAATTTTTTTAAATATTAATTTTAATTATTAGATTTAAAACTCTATATAAAGATTATATTATAAAAAAAAGACTAACCCCCGTGGACACAGATTTCTGGAAATCAAAAACTAATTAAATTATAAATAGTAATTTTTATTAATTAATTTATTAATAATTAATAACGTATTATAAGAATATTTTAATAATTATAATTGAGCGCTCCGTAGCACTGTTTATTGTTAAATAATAAATTATAAAAAGATTATTTCTTAATCTTCAAAATATAATTTAAAACTTACTTATAAATTATAAATCTTAATTAAAGACTATAAACTGCAGTATTCTATAATTACTGTAAAGAATTCTAATAAAGATATTTATAAAGTCTTTTATATTTATATTAGATATAGTTTTAATAATAATTCTTTTTATTAATTAATCAGTAATAGTTATAATATTTTTATAATCATAAAATTTAGAGAAATTTATAAGAAAGTTAATTATAATATCTTGTCAGGATTAGTCTAGAACTAATAATAGTTTAAATAAGTTCTATTTATAGTTTCATTAAATATTATTAATTTTACAATTATTATAATTTTAATAAAAGTAATAAATATTCTTACTTATATCTAACTAATAATAGTAATAAGTAATGATTTAATATTACTTAATCTTATCTAGAATATTCAGTAATTATACTATTATGAGCTTCTTAAATAATGCAGATTTATAGAAACTTTAAATTAAAGATTTAAATTTGTTTTTAATAGAATAGCTACTTATGAATATTTAATTGATATTCTATAAGAAAAATCTTCAGTTTTGAATATTTACAAAATTTAGACTGATTTTTAATTATAATTTTTTAATACTTCTTAAATTTTTTATTAACTTTTAAATTTTTATCTATATCTTGTATAGGGCTAGTTCTCCAGATTTTTCTTTATAAAAGTTATTTTTAATAAGTATTATACAGGCAAGCTTTTTTTAATATTAAATAAAATAATCAGCTAAATCTTATAATTTATAATGTATTTATTTATTTTTAAATATATCCTGCACTTTCCAGAAGAAGATATTGAATTTAATATTTATTATCTTTAAATAATAATTAATTATAAAATTAAAGCAGCTTAAAAATTAGACTTAATATATTTACTATTTAGAAGGTTATTACTAAATTATAAAGTATTCTAAGTTGTGGTAATTATTAAGAATCTTAAAATAAGAGAAAATAATTGGTTCTAATTTTTTATTTCTGTAAAATTTACATAATGACTAGTAATTTTTTATTATAATTTATTTAATAATAATATTCTGCTAGTAAGTTTTTCTCTAAAAAATAGATTATAAATTAAAAGATGTTTTTATTATTTTATTAAGGCAGGATCTTCTCTGTGTATTATCTAGATATATCTACTTTTAAAAGTATTTTTTATTCACAGTTCTAATATATTAGAACTAAAACTGTAATGAATTTTTTTTAAAAGTTTTGAAAACTATTTATATCTCTGAAATCTAGTTAAACTTAATATTTTTTTTACAAATTATATTAAGGACTCTAAGTAAGTTTCTTAATATTCAAAACATTATTAATAAAAGTTAATAAACCTTAAAAAGGTTTACATATCACGAATAGTTTTTAAGATTTTTTAATTTTTTACAATCTAGATTTTAGTAGAATTTATATAAATTCTACTCTTTATTTTAATAATAAATCTTAAATACTTAATAAAGATAATTTTAAATTTATATTTCTTAATATTTGCTTAAAGATCTGTACTGTATAAATACTTTAAAATTTATTATATTTAAACTTAATATTAGATTAATTTATTATTTACAAAGATAAGGATATTATTTTTATATACAGAGTAAAATCTATTAACAAATTCTTATAAGATCGAATTAATATATTATTAAAAGATATTCAAATAATTAGTAAGACTGAATAGGGCTACTAGTTATTTATACAGTTTAAAACAGATATAAAAAATAGTTTTCTATCTATTATCTTTCTTAATCTATATACAGTAAAAGACTCAAAGTATATTTAATTTAATAAAATAATAAATCTTGAAAATGCATTGCAGGGTTTTCTAAATTAAAAACAATGAATAATAGTTTTTTATATTTATTTAATTAAGTGTTTAATAATCTATATAAAAATATAAGTTCTTATCTGATTTTAAGATAAATAATATAGAGATAATTATTAAAAAGTTATTAATATATATAAATCTCCTTTTTAATAAATTAATTAAAACCTTTTATAATATTAAAAGTTTCAATTAGTTTATCTAGTACAGAAATTCTTAGAAAAGTATTTACTTCTTGTTTTTTATATATCTAATTAATTTGATAATATAATTAATATAAAGATAAAAAAAGCAGGATATTTACTATAATATTAAAGATATTTAAATATTTATAGTAAGATTTACATAATTTATATCTAATTTTTGTTAGACTTTTTAATTAACTAGTTTATAATAGATTTTATTAATATTCATTAAGCTTATTATACATAGCTTTATGAATTCTTCTTTCTTTTTCTGGTTTTTTTATATATATTATATATTAATATAAATTTTATAAAATATTAAGATTTAGTTTTATTTTTATTTATATTAGATTTCAATCTCCATATTCTGAATATGAAAAGTTAAGTTCTTAATCTAAAATATTATACTTATAAATATATAATAAAATATACAGATATATATATATTTATAGATTTTTACTAATATTATATAATTTAGGTAATATATATTTCAATTTATATTTAATTATGAATTCTAGTTAATCATTCTATGCAGTATACAGCTAGTATTAATTAAAATATTCACATAAATTTTATTAATTAATCTCAATATAAAGAAGATCTAATGATTTTTGAATTCTTATACTTTATTTTCAAAGTTTTTTGAATAGGAATAAAAAAAATTCTACTTTTTTTAAAGAAACTTACAGAATTATTAAGACTTTTTAACTGGTTTTTTTTATAAAATCATATTTAAATAAGATTTAAAAAATCTTATTTTCTAAAAACTTTTATTTAGAGAGTATCGCAAAGATTACAAAGATAAGAAAAAATATTTAATATTACAATAATTTAAGACTTTATAATAAAAATAAAATTTTTATTTTTTATATTAATTTAGAACTTTTTTTAACGGTTACTAAATTTATTAACTAAATTCAGTATTATCATAATTAATTTTTAGTTTATAATACTAAATCATTTAAACTTACTTTCTTAGTAAATGTATTTATTTAGATTGTTTTAAGAGTTAATTACTCTATTAACTGATTTATTACTTAATTAATCTATTAGTAGAAGTCTTTAAAATTAACTTTTCATTTAATACTTATTATCTGTTAATAAACATTATTATTTAAGACTTAATATAAAAGATTTTTTTATTTATATTCTTTTAACTATAACTGCTAATCTTATTTAACAGATTATTAATTTTCATAAGAAGATTGTTAACTATTTAATTTTTTTAATAAAGTATCAACAGCTTAATAATAACCTTTTTTAATAAACAGGGTTCTTGTAGATTAACTTAAGATCATTAATAAGGATTATAATTAGAAAAGTAATATTCTTATAGTTAATCTTAGTTTATAAATTAATCTTTACTTTAATCGTTTTATTTAAAAATCTAAATATATAGCAAGCCTGTTTAACTAAGATCTTAATAAATTATTCATTAATTTTAATCTTTATCTATATGTTATTAAGCTAACTGGAAAACTTGCTTTTATTTTTTTCATTAAAGCTTATAAAGATGAATAACTTAAATTTCTTTATTTTAATTAATTTTTAAAAGAATATTAGTGCTGGTATAAAGTCTAATATAATAAATATTTTAAAAAAAAAAACAAACTAATTATTAATAAACGGTTTAACCTGTTAGAAACTAGCTTAAATCTTATAATTTATTATAGAGTTCTGTTAAGAAAGAGTATACTATATTTAAATATTTTAAAAAATGAATTCTTTAATGTATTTAATTAATTATTTTATAATATTATCATAAGACATACTGCTAGATTAACTTGCTAAATTTATTGATATATTACAATCATAATATATAATTAATACTGGTTTAATAAATAGTTTTTAAAAAAAAATAAGATTATAACAGACTTAAGAATTTTATAATTATTCAAGATATATAATGATAAGTTAAAGTTAAATTCTTTAAAGAGCTATTTAACTATAGGTAAAATAATTTGTTTTATAATTAATCTTTCTTAAAGACTTTTTATACAATGTTAAGAAGTCTTTATATCTTTCAGCCAGGCTTTCTATAACTTTAAAGATTTTTTTAAATTTTTTTTAAATTAAATAATTTTATACTTTTGTAGATATAATTAATTTAGAGTTATAAGGCTCAATAAGCTAAAATATCAAATATTCCAGTTTTAGATAACTAACAGGATTTAATTTCCTTTTTTAAAAATATTATATATATGAAAGAAAAGCTGTTAAAACAGTTATAATTATATTCTTAATAAATATTATATATATTATAATCATAATTCTTTCTTTATATAATACCTAGTCTATTATCTTAATTATAGAGTAAATTATAATTTATAGATTTATAAAGACATAAATATTCCAGATCTTATTTATTAATATAAAAAAAATATCCTTGATTCTAATATTTAATATTAATATCTTTACTTTCTATTCTATATAATAAGAATGTCATTTTTCTTTTATTTACAAGAATATATAACTATTTTAATAGTGTTTTTTATTATATATATAGTATTCTGTACAGTAATCATATCAAGTTATTTCTGTCTTCGTACTGAATATCTTTCCTGCATTTCTTCTATATCTGTATATCAGACTTTTAATACATAGTCATATTCATAAATCCTCTTCTTTAATAATTATTATATTATATATTTATTATTTTTCTTTCTAAGCCGCTACCCTTCTATATACTCAAGTTAAAATAAAGTATCTTAAAAATCATATTTTGTGACCGCTTCGTCGGGTCCTTTATGTATGTAGAGGTTCCGGTTCCCTGTAATGATCTATTGATTACCTGATATCATGTCTCTGCTTTCCCACCAAAGATTATCTCCATATTTCTTCTATATATATATTAGTCTTCAGTATGTAATTATATTAATAAATCCTTTCTTTTAATAATTATTATATTTCTTATTAGTCTTTATCTATATTACTATTATAAAGATGGTAGCATGTTTACAGATTAATTCTAGGTCTCTATTATTATCTATTTAATAATATATATTATTATTCTATCTATTCTATCTATTTACTATTTTCTTATTATTTTATTATTTTACTGATTTCGGGTGTCAGAAAGCTTTAATAACTAAATATTACTATTAAATATATTTCTTTATATCATTTTCTTTCTGTCTTTCTATTAGCTTTATTATCTATTTTATCATTTTTATTTTTTTATCTCTTCTGCTATTTACTGGCTGAAAACCTTATCTTCTATTTTATATTCTATATCTTGTTAGTTTACTATATTTATATTAAGAGTATCAGATATTATTAAAATATAATCTCTGAATTACTAAACTTGCTTATCAGATTACTTTATTTTATATTCTTTTAGATTCTTCTTATATTATAAAGTTTAATTAAAATATCCTATACTATATAAATTATACTCTTATTAAACTGTATATACAAGAATCTGTGTCTGCGAGCTATTCTCTTTATTCTTTTAATTAAAATATTAATAAAAGTATCTTTAATAAAACTGTTAAGGAATTTCTATTTCTAACTGACTTCTCTATTCCTTACTCTATTAATTACTAGTAGTAGAAGTCTGTATATTCTAAAGATATATATTCTGATTCTCTTTATTTACTTGATTATTTAAGGTTTATTTCTCTATTAAAATTATAAAATTTAAATATAAATTCTGTTACTGTTATTCCTGAATCTATTAATCTTATATTATTCTTTACTTTCTTTAAAAGGTAAATATTAATTTTTAATTTTTTTTAATCATCTTAAGCTGAAATTCTCTCTGGAACAGCTACTCCTCAAGAAGTAATAATCTTATTAACTTTAGTTATTATTTATCCAGTAAAGACTTTTGAATCTTTTTACTTTTCCTAACTATATTATCTTATCTTTCTTTTTATTATTAAAGATATCCTATAAACCAAATGTATACTAAGCTAAGTACTGTATATAGACTTATTAAATACTATATTTTCTAATTCTACTGTAGGATAAAGTTAAGGTTATCAGCCTGATAAATCTTTAATATATAATATACCAAATACTATTAAAAGTACTTAGTAATATTTAGATACTTTTAAAAATTAGTTAATAACACTATCCGCGAATATGCAGGTCCTGAATAATAATATTATTATTTATTAAATATAAATATATTTATAATTATAAACTCCAGATCCTTTAGTCAGTAATAATAGATAACGTAATCCACTACCGAGCCGCCACCTACTACCGAGCCGCCACCGCTCCGATTTCCATGACTATGGTAGATTCAAGCACCGTTTTACCAACAAAACAATTACATTTCTCTATAAAACTAACTACTAGATGGGTTAGGACATCTGACCCTAGTATACCCCCGAATATGATAATTAGAACACTGGTGGCGCGCGTACGCACAGTCCAACTACAGGAAGCTCCGGATCCCTAGACACAGTATCTTGAGCTTCAATAACCTAATTCTCTTGCTGGAATCGCTCCTGGCCTTTCTAGATAAAAAGACCTTCTGCAGCAGTAAGCTGCTTAGTAGATAGCTTTTACTTTTAAACCTCCTTCTTATATACAACTCGTAAATCATGGTTTTCTTATATTAAAATAGTAGCATTATTCATCGCTATTTCATACTCTTTAATAAGTTGATCTAGTACAGCCTTTATAGGAAAGGAAGGGCTCTTTATATACGCCCTAAGCAGCTTCTTAATTATAGATGCTTGCTTCTCCAG
>NW_020291081.1:0-10241 GCF_003184525.1 Aspergillus sclerotioniger CBS 115572
TAAAAATATTTATTATTATTATTGAGCAAGATCTGATAGTACTTTATATTAGATTAAGTTTATAATAATAATTATTACTTTTTAAAGCGTGCTCTGTCACTAACAGAAAGCCAATTATAAAAGTAATATATATAAAAATTATATTATTACTAGTTCTATTACTATTTTTATTAATACTGTTATTATTACTTCTATTAATATTCTTACTAATATTCTTTCTAATGTCTTTAAAATTATTTTTTTCATATATATTTTTATATTACTGTTACTTTCCTTTTAATAAATTTAAATATATACTTTCTAAAAATAGGATTATTAATTATTATAATTATTTTGAAAGATCTTTTTCATATTATTTTATTAACTAAAAAGGGTATTCCAGGATCTTTTTCTTTTTCTATAATTAATAAATAATAATATATTTTTATTTATACAGTTCTCATGTTAAGATTTATAATTATAATTTTCTTCAAACTTTATTTAGATCTTCTTCACTTATAAAGCTGTATATTAATTGGATTTATATTATTTTTCTAATTATTTCATTATATTTAAAAGATTTCTGTTTTTTTAACATGCGCGAAGGGATTTTAAATAATATAGTCAAAAGAATATTTACGTTATTTAATTTAACATTTAATCTATATATTCTTAGTTTTTCTTTTATATAATAATTTCATTAATTTATCATTTCAACTTTCTGTTAATTAAGATTGGTAATAAGTAGTATTAAGATTTTAAGTTAGTTTTATAAGATTCTAGTAATAAATTATAAAATACTAAATATAGATTCTTTTATTTTAATAGTAATCATAATTTATATAATTATAAATTCCAGATATTAAAAATTATAAAAGAATTAAATTAATAATAATTTAATTTTATATTAAGTTGGATTATTACAATATTCTTTGAATATATTATAATTTCTTAATTAATTTAGTATGTTTATTTTATATAGTATTTATTATATTAAATAGTTATAATATACTTTATCTTTTTTAAGAATTTTTAAAATAATTTTTTTATTTTAATAAATTATTTTATCTAATTTTTTATTACTAGGATTTCTCAGTCTAATTTTTTAATATTTATATTCATATATGACTGGAACAGAAACTCTATAAAAATCTATAGAATTATTTTTATTATATTATATACTATATAACATTATATAATATTTAAGCTATAGATAATTATCTAACTCAGTTATCTTATAAGAAGTTAGTATAGATTTATAAATAATATTTTAATATTTAATTTTACTGCTCTGTTTATTTATCAGTTTAAAATAATATATTATAAATATTTTTCTTCATATTCCTATATAATAATATAAAATAACTAATATTTATTTATAAAGATAGTTTCTCTGTTTATTATTTATTTATATGTCTTTTTAATATATAATAATTTATTTACAGAATTTCTTACTTTATTACTATACTTTCTAGTCTAATTATATACTTATTTTTTTTATAAAAATCTTCTTTATTTAATTCTCAGGTTAGATTATTTAATCTTTACTTTTTTTATAAATTTCCATTTTTTAATTCTGTAGTTACATGTCCGTGATCTATACATTTTTAATTAGATTTATTGATAATTTTTATAAATTCAAACAAGTTATTTTAGATTTAATCACTGTACATGTATAGATTTATAATATTAAAAAATCTAAAATTTCTGTACTACTAGTAGTACCTTTCTTATTTATATTATTTAACCTTACTAACATATTAGTAATCTTTTGAAGCTATAATAACCACACACTAAGTAACTTGCTGGATATATACTGTATTACTTATCTAGATATTATCCTGATTTATTTATAAAATAAAGAAGAATATGTTTAATATATAAATAGTTCTAGAGAGAATGTAAAAGTTCCAGCTAATTATTAAGATTAATAAGTATAAGTTTCATACTATCAGTATATAATATCTAGAATTTATAATCTTTCTATCAGATATAATTATAAAAGAAAATATATTAAGACTATAAATAAAGAGCCAGAACTTACTAATATATATAAAATCCTTATTTTTATTACTTTACGAATTTCTATAGATAATTTTATTAAAGATTATTTATATATTATATTATCTCTTACAGAGCTTACCTGTAAAAAGAAAGAGAAAAAAAGGATAGATTATCTAGATAATATAAAATAATATAGAAAGTATTTAATATGCTGAAGAAAGCTTTCAAATCTACTTCTTTATTTAAATACTTTGACTTAATATAAAAGATTAAAATTAAAATTAATATATCAAACTTTCTAATAAGTACTATTATCTTATAGTTACAAGAAAACAGGATCTAACATCCTATTATATTCTTCCTAAGCAAGATAACCAACAAAATAAAGATATATTATAAATAATCAAAAACGTTTAGTAATTATAGAAACACTTAAATAATAATACCACTATCTGAAAAAATAAGTTTTTTATTATTATCAAGTCTGATTATATTAATCTCAAATCCTTTTTAAGTCCTACACTGAAGAAGCTGAATCTTTAATAAATTGAATAAACTAAGATACTTACAATATTTAATTTTAATATTAAATATCAGCTCGGGCCAAAAAACCCAGCTAATATATTTAATTAGTATTCTGACTACTCTCCATTACAGGAAAACTTAAAGGAAAGCTTACTATTATCAATATTACAAGTAAAGCTAAATCAAGGATTTATCTACGCGGAAAACTAGCTTAAAGTATTAAATACACTCCAGCTAGATATAGCCAAGATGATAATATATATAAAAATAAAGATACAAGAATATAAGAATAAGCTTGTAAAGAGAGAGTTCTGTAAGTATTAGAACACACTTATAAATTAAAAAAATACTGTTAATAATATAAAAGTTCTAGATCTTTTAGTACTACAAATCTATATATATATAGTAATTAATTCTGAAACAGCCTACTCTGACTTATAGGAATTAATAATAAATCTAACTAAAAAAGTATAGAACGCGGACGCACAGCTATAGAATTTAAAAATCAAGATTCATAATCATAAAGAAAACTAAGGACTGAATAATCTGATCTAGAAATTAAATAAAGAAGATCTTTTCAGATAAAATTAATATATGATGATATTAGAAAGTATAGTAATAAGATAAGGAATTCTATAAATAATAAACTATAATACACCAGAGAGCAGCTACTATTAAGAATCATATATATTAGAAAATATTTAGTATAAGTATTAGTAGCATAATATACACGCTAAAATAAAAGAGCATATAGAAATCTATAATGTATATTAAAGAATCTAGATTCACTGATATATACTATATAATAAATTAAAACTACTATCTATATTAAATATATTAAGCAAAATACTTACTATAGACTTTATCACAGATCTACTACCTAGCCAATGGGGGGAGACTATATATACTATAATTCTAGTAATAATAAGTATATTTATAAAGTATATATTCTATCTATCTTGTAGAAAGAATATTAATATATTGAAACTTATAAAACTAATTTACAAGCATGTTACACTGTACATTAGAAATAAATATAGATAAAGAAACCATCTTTATAAGTAAATACTGAACTATCCTATACTATTGTATAGAAGCATACAGAAATATATTTATAATATATTATTTACAGACTGACAGACAGACAGAACAGTAAAACTAAATACTAAAATACTATTTACAAGCCTATACTAACTTTTTATAAGATAATTAAATCAAATAATTATCTATAGTCTAAATATATATATCAATATAAAGCATAGTATAATAGAAATAATCCTATATAAGACTCTTATAAGATTCCTGCCCTAACTACAGGTGGATATAAGTATTTAAAAAATTAAATTAAGAGATTCTTACAGTAAAGCGGTAAGTAGAACAAATTATTAAAACAAGAAAACCACTTTAAAAATTCTTAAAAAAAGTAAAGTATACTATAACCATCGAATACAATAAAAACTATATAAAACAGACTTATTAAATTAGTTAAGAAATTATAATATATATAAAGAACATCGTAACAATCCAATCTAATATAAAGCTAGATTATTATTAACCTAGTTCTTTTATAATTGTTAATACCTAGAGCTTATAATTACATAAATTATAGTTACTATTAAAATAAAAGAATCTATATCTAGTATTTTATATTTTTTTGTTAAAATCCTATAAAGCTAGACCAGAGATTTAACATTACTTACTACTAATTCTAATTAACAGAGAATAAGAATAGCGAGTTAATAAAATTATCATATAAAGAAAAACTAAGAATATATAGATCAAATATTTAGTTAGATAACTTAAATACTTACTAAATAATAATACTTAGAAACCCTTCACGCATATTAAGGAATACAGAGACTTTTTAAGTATAATAGAATAATTAGAAAAATAATACAAACCAAACTAATACACAACTTCATAAGTGAGGAGTTAAATAAATCCTAAAAAAAAACTATAACTATAAATCTTGACATAAAAACTATATAAATGGAATTATATTATTATTTATTAATTACAGAAAAGAAAAACGCCCCGGAAACCTCTCTCTAATTAATAAAATAATATAGAAATAAATCTTTAAAAATAATTATAATAGTTAATAACTCTATTTTTAGAAATAGCATGCCCAAACTTATAAAAAAAAGTAACAGTAATACTACAGCATGTAAAAAAAGAGAGAGAATAATCTTAAAAATATTAGAAAAAATATCATTAAAAACAGCAGCAACAGTAACAGCAGAAATAGTAATAAAAATAATAAATTCATTATCTTTATATATATTATTCTTATAGCTAACTCCCTGCCGGCAGCGGACTGTACTTTAAAAATAATCATTATTATCATAAGCTCAATCTAGTATAATATATTACTAGATCTTATCTGATAATAATATATCTCTACAGCCATATCTATAAGTAGAAAATACTTAATAAAGATTTATTATCTCTATCAGTAACCACGCGGAAGTTTAGATAAACTATAATTTATTAATTTATAAAGATAATATACTTTTAAATAATATATATACTTACAGTAATTAGAACAGTAATAATAAATAAATTTCTTATTACAGATCTTATTAAGATACAGAACACACCAGCAACACCAGAAATCATCTTTCTAATATATATTATTAATATTATAACAATTATTAATCTTAAGTATACAGGCGGTACACACCTGAAATATCTAATTAGTAATAGTTATCTAGACAGTAAGAAAGACAGTAATAATAGTATAACAGATTATATAGCAAGCGCGGGCAGTACAGGAAGTATAAAAAAATAAAGCACATCTTAATATACCCACGCGCTATCAGAAAGAGAAAAGGAAAAGTAAAAACCTGATAAATAAGATATCTAACATGATTTTCAAAACTATTAACATTAATAACCAGCTATCTAATTATTAAAGTACTTAAAATGTAATATATAACACAGAAACTATATCATACTAATATTAAGCTACCAAACAGTAACAACAAGGCACGTAATATAAAATAAACAGTATAATTAGAAAGAAAACCACTACTGATATATAAGAAAATTAATATATATACTAAAGACTACAAGAACAAGATTGTGACGGCAGCTCCACTGGGTATCCCGTGAATTTTACATCATCCTGTTTATTCTGTTTACTTTACCATCACCAGTATTGTTTTTCTTTAACAAACACCTACAACACTTTCTATTTTCCTTTTTTTCTCTTTATACTTAAAGTTCTAGAGTAGTTAGCACCAATACAACTTTATTTTATATTAAACAGCTATCTTATAACTTTAAGCATTCTTTTTATCTCTTTTCTATTATTATATACAGTCAGCTCTTGCTTAACCATCAGTGATTCTCCTACTCATATTCTTAATAATATTTAACAGCTAAATATAATCCACCTGACTGACTGACCAAAGTAAATAAAATAGTTAGAAAAAATAGCTAATTCTCTACAATAATCTTTAATAAACCAGACTGGAAGAACAGATTTAACTAAGCTAAATTTAATATTTAATATTAAAGAGATTTAAAGCAGATCTTTAACATTTTATTATAGATCTTTATCAATTCAAAGATTAAGAAAGATAGTCTTCTTTATATTTAAAATAAATAGAGCCAGAAGATTACTACCCTAACCCACAAGAAGAAGAAAATAATCAAAGAATACAATATCTTAGTTTTATAAATATTTTATTTAGTAAGAGATACTTCACACAGTAAAGTGATTTCTAAATTTAGAAAGATATCAAAAATCTCTAATCCTTTCTTATTTAATAATAGAAAAGATATTTTATTAAAGACTGGATACAGATTATATACTGAAAACTAAAAATTAATCTTAATTAACTTTTTATCTTAAGTATACAGCTTGTTTAATTACTAGTCACTATATAAATAATATTAAAAGATATTTAACTTCCAGACTCTATTATAATACTACTAATCTCTATCTTTATATAAAGAATTTTTTAAAGTATATAAAAGCTATCTTTATTATTCTAAATAAGATCTGTAATGCCTGTCACCAGTACAGTAAATTATATATAAAGATTAAAAAGATTCTATATTTTTATCTTATATTTTTATTATCTAGCTGTAGAGGCAGAGATTAGTAAGGATATTTATAAAATAAATCTACATAATAAAATACTTTTTAAA
Source organism: Aspergillus sclerotioniger CBS 115572 (assembly GCF_003184525.1). Lineage (NCBI taxonomy): Eukaryota > Fungi > Ascomycota > Eurotiomycetes > Eurotiales > Aspergillaceae > Aspergillus > Aspergillus sclerotioniger. The sequence goes on from NW_020291081.1 coordinate 6,667, forward strand.
CCAAAGAAGGTAACTCTATACAGTTTTAACAACAAAAAGTATTTCTTTAATTATTATATAACAGAATACACTAACTCTACTAATTTTATTAATAACTTAATAAAATACTATATCAAGAGGAATACTGTACTTACTGATAGTTATAGAAAGATCTGCAATCTTTATATTATTATAATTATCTTAAATTTTAAAAGTATATTCTTTAAAGCTTATATCTGTATTTCTAGTATAAAATCTAAAAATAAAAAAAATCTTAATAAAAAGATATTTTTATTATAAGAAACTAGATTACTAAAATAAAAAAATTTGAAAAAAAACTACAAAAATAGAGACCCTGAAGATTTTAAAAATGAAATCTAAACTAATAAAAGATATTATAAAAAAAAACCTTTCTTTTAAATAAGTTAAAAACTTAAGTTAGTACAGTAAATCTACAAGACCTATTAAAAATTAATAATAATAATTTTACAATTATTACTCTATTTTTTAATAATAATATTACTATTCTTACTTATATACTTGCTAATTCTAGAGCTAATACCTATTTACTAATATATATTATCTTTATCATTAAATTAGTATAACACTTTAAAATCTTAATCTACTTTTTAAATAAGGCTACTCCCGTGATCAGATCTAATAAAAGGTTAACTATAAATCTGATATATATAATTTATCTAAATCTAACAGTTCAAAATTACTTATTTTTAAAGATTCTATTTCTTGTATTAAGCCTAGAAAGGTATAATACTATCCTAAACTGGATATGATTTACTAAATATAATATTCTATTAAATTATCAGAATAATTAATTAATCTAGCTAAACTAATTAATCTTAAAAGATGAGAGAAAAACTAGTCTTCTTTAAATATTTTCTAAAGTATTCTAAGATACCTCTATAAATTAAAAATATTAATAAAATATAACTCAGAGAAATTACAAAATACAGCTAGTAAAGATATAACGAGAACCCTGACTTTCTATTATAATTTTTTTATATTAATTAAAGCAGCCCGTGTGAGACTTTTACAAAGATAAAGTATAATCTAAAAAAAAGTTATTAATATTACTACTCTTCCAGTATTGTGAAAACAGAGCTAGTATTTATATTAATCAAGTCTCTATATAAACAAATTACTCTTATTAAAGTAGCTAGCTTCCAGCAGTATTTAAAGAATCCTAAAATGAAGACTTTTATTATTTTATTCAATATTATTAAGAAGATTATTATTAAGAAAATGAAGTTCCTATATATATATTATTAAAGAAAAGAAGATTAAGAAAGCCCTCTTCCAGTAATATTATAATCTAATAAATATATTTTTAAAGAAAGAATCAGATATCTTAATTTTTTTTAAAATACTATAATTATAAAGTTTAATTAAAGAAGTAAATCTGTTAGATACATTTTTTTTATAAAATAATAGTAAAAAAGCTGCAGGCACCTCGCGATTATATTATTAAAAATCTAATTAAAAAATCTATTAATTTAAGCTCTATACTCTTTATTTTACTAGATTTAATAACTTATAAGCCTGGAGAAGATCTATATTTCGAAGTCAATTATTAAAAACTAAATATCTTAATAAAAAAAATCTATATTCTTTATTATTAATTAATAAACTACCTATATTATATAAAAATCTTTATTTAACTGAATATTAAATAGAGTTTTTATTAAAATAAAATAAAGCTTCTAAACATCTTACTATATTTTAAGTATAATATAACCTGTTTAAGTACTGTATTCTTCTCTTCAGGCTTACAAATAGATCTATCATCTTTTAGTAATTTATTAACAAAAAATTCTAATAAAATATCTAGACAATTTTATTAATCCTTATATTAATAATATATTAATCTATAGTAATAATACAGCTGAATACAAGTTATATATATAACTAGTACTTGAAAAGTTACAGATAATAGAATTACAAACTGCTATCTATAAATATATGTTTTATATTATTAAAAATTAAATATCTTAAGTTTATAATTATTATAAACAGCATCCTTGTGGACCCTGGAAAGATTACCATAATTATTAACTAAATAATTTTAATTACTATCAAAAAAATTTAATCTTTTTTAGACTTCTATAACTTTTATTACTAATTTATTAAAATCTACAGTAAAATAATATAATCTCCAATGTAATTTACTCAGAAAAATTTTATCTTTAACTAGAGTGCAGCCTGTACTAAGGCTTTTGAAATATTCAAGAATATCTTGATTTTGATACTTAACTTATTATAATCCTATATTTTCTACCTGTATGGAAATAGATATAGTAAATACGATTATTACTAGAATACTATTACAGCTAGTTAATAGAGTCTGATATCTAGTAATTTACTACTTTGAAACTATATTATATGCTAAATATAATTATAATATTTATAATAAAAAACTGTCAATAATTATCTAAGCCCTAGAAAAATAGAGACTGGAGTTAAAACAACTTCAGTATCTAGACTATTTCACTATTTTAATTAATTATCATGTCCTGAAATATTTTATAATTAGTAAATAATTAAATACCTGTTAAGTATAATAGGAAGAATTTCTTTTTTAATACTATTTTCTAATTTGATTCTATTCTAGAAAGTATAATATTCTGATAAATATCTTAATCTATAAAAATAAGAATAAATAAGTACTGTTCCAGTACTATAAATAAATCTTATAATTTTTAAACTACTTTATAAATAGAGCTAATATCTTTATAATAACTTTTAAACCTATAATTATTGTTATTTCTGTAAAAGAATACTTGTAGATAGTAAATTAACTTTTAATAATTAATCAGAAATATTTTTTCTTAAAATCTTACTATAAGTGAGCTTGCCAAGTAGAAGAACAGTATACTATAAAAAGTAGACTTATCCTATTTAATAATTTATTAATAATTTTAGATAACTGGAATCTGTATACTTAATTACTGGATAAGATTTACTACTAGTCTTTATTTATCTATCTAGACTGAACAAAGATACTGACCCTTGTAAAGCACTAATACTATTAAAATATATAAAATCAAGATATACAGTACTATCTTAAAAAGTACTTAATTTACAAGTAAGAAAATATATAATCAAATCTTTTAAAATTTCCACAGCTTTTACTAATTTTAAATTGACTAAAATAATACTTATTAATAGACTTCTAAATATTTCTGAAGGACTGCCACAGCTTTAATACTATATTTGTGATAATCAACTATCTAAGTGAATAAGTTATTTTAATATTTTATATAAAGTCTATCTCTATATAAAAAATAGCTTAATTCTTTTTAAAGCAGGTGTACCCCTGATCAGGATTTCTAGATACTATTATATTAAATCATAGAAAATAATTTATATCAGAGTTTTAAAATAAGCTTTATTATATATTATAGATTAAGATTAAACTTTTAACTGTATACCACCCCCAGACTTATAAATAAATAAAGATTATAAACTAATATACTGTACAGAGACTTATTCTCTCTATAAACCATTATTAAAATAACTACTTTAAAGTTCTATTATTAATTAACTTTTCTTTACAGTCTTGTTACAGAAATTTACATAAT
>NW_020291082.1:0-9787 GCF_003184525.1 Aspergillus sclerotioniger CBS 115572
ATAAATTAAATAAGTAATTTTTTATATAAATTTCTGAATAAAACACTGAGCTTAAATATTAGTAAAAATATATTTTATTATATTGAGCTTATTTATAGCAACAGTAAGATTTAATTTAAAGTATTTAACAAGTTTATAGAATATATTATTCTATAAAGAAATAGATTCTTTAATCAAGTATCTTTCTAGATCATAAAACTTAAAGTTATATTATAATATAATAATACTATAAAAATATACAGTAATAATAGCTTTAATTAAAGTTTTACTTTTATATAAAATAATATCATATATATAGTCAAGAAAATGTTTATATCTCTATAATAAATTAAATAATTATTAATCTATTTTATAGTAATATTATCTTTTATATCCAGCTAAAAGTAATTAACTTTATCAGTCTTTAAGTAATCTAAAATACTATTAATATTATTATTAATATTAGAGTATTTATTATTACTGACTAAAGAATCTGGAATTTATAATTATAATTATATTTATTAAATAATAATATTTTTAGTCAAACCTTGTATATTTGCAGATAATATTACTAATTAATTTTTAAAAGTATTTAAGTGTTACTGAATACTTTTGACAGTATTTAGTATATTATATATAGATAGTTTATCAGACTAGTGACCAGTAATAATAAGACTAATTAATATAGTATTTAACGATTATATATACAATACTTGGCTTAATATAGATTCAGATTAGAAAATATCTTTGATAAGAAAGAGAAAGATAAGATAATATAAGTATAGAAAGTATAAAGACTTAAAAGTTTTTATTAAATATATAATAATTGATATGGATAATAAGCCTGCTAAAATAACTATTCTTAAGAGAATCTTAATTTGAGATAATTAAAAAGTACTGGAAATTAGTATTTACTTTTTAAAGAATATATAGAATAATATAGAAAGAGAAATAATTATATGATTTATATATTTAAAAATAGCAGTAGCAGGATTATTAAAGAAACTAAAACTTTATAAACTTAATTAAAAAATATATTCTAAAAAATCAAGTAAATAAAAAGAATTACAAAAAGCTGTATTAATAAAATATACACAAATCTATTATAAATAACTAATAAAGTAAGTAATAGAGTTAATCAGATACAAGAATTCTTTAACTACTTTGTTAAGAATACTTTTATTAATATCTTAATTAAAGAGGTAACAACAGTGTCTTACAGAAACAGTCTTTTAAATCTATAATTTAATAAAAGTATAATCTGTATAATATAGAGAGAGTATCTTGATTAAACTTTACAATATAAAAGAAATCAGAAAGAACACAGAATAAGATAATTTAGTAAGTTTAATAACTTGAAGATGATAATTTAATAATATCTAAAATTTTCAAATAGAAATACAGCAAACTGATAATACAGTAAACTTAATAAGATATAAAACAGAATATAAAATAAGAAAGTTTTTTAATAATAAAGAATATCAAAAAAGTAGAGATAAGATAAAGATAATAAAGTAAATAATAAAATAACAGAAAAAAGATAAAATAAAAAAATATATCCAGTAGTAATATTTGGTTACTGAGGTTTTCAGTTACTTAAAATTAGTAAAGTAATAAAACAATAAAAAAACAGTAGACAGAACAGATAGATAGGATAATAATAAAAATTATTAAATAAATAATAACTGGAATCTAGAATTAGTTTATAGATATAGAACTATCTTTATAACAGAGATATAAATTAAAAGTAATATAAAGTATTATAATCTATTTAAAAGTAAGCAGGCTTATTAATATAGCTATATACTAAAGACTGATATATATATATATATATAAAAGAAACACAGGGACAGTCTCCAGTAGAAAAACAGAGACATAATATTAGATAATTAATAGATTACTGTAGAGAACCAGTATCTTTATATATATAAAGGACCCGAGAAAGAGGTTACAGGCGGGAGTTTATTTAAATAGAATACTTTTTTTAATTAGATTTATTAGTAGGATAGTAAGCTTTAAGAAATTATTAATAAAGTAATAATAAAAATTATTAAATCTTGGAAAGACTTGTATATTAGTTATATTAACTAAAATAAGTTATTTAATAATAATTATAATTTTCTCTAGATCTATTTAGATTCTATTTTAATTAATAATCGAATTTAGAAACTTTATCTTAGTAATTATAAATTTATATTTTAATCATTTAATAAATGCACTAATTTTATATAATATATTAAAAATTGGATAAATATATTCTAGATACTCCATTCTACTATAACTATAAATTAAATTATTATTAAAATATATTATATAGAATATATCTAGATAATCTTATAATATATTATTAATATATTTTTAAAAAATAATTAAAATTGTAATCAAATTAAAAAATATTATTAAGAACTTATATAAATCCAGACAGGTGTAAAATATAGTTAAATATTTATAATGTTTAATAACTTAAATATTATTAAATATACTAATAATATTAGTTTTAATAAAATATATTTCTTTAAATTATTAAGGGTTTTGTCTATAAGTAGAAATAAACAACAATCTTCAATTAAAATAATATTTGGAATTCCATGATCTATATAGAATTAGAGTCTTTTTTCTAAATTTCTTTGTAAAAAAAATTAGGAATATAATAAGTAAAAAACTTAATTAAATAAATCTTTCTTTTATATTTTTTAATAGTTATTTATAAAGAATTCATGATTTATTTCTGAATATCTTATATAAGAAAATAAATAAAAAAAATCTTTTTGTCTTACTATAATCTTATATCTTAATTAAAGATTATAAAACTATTTATTAGTGTAGTACTGGATATTAAATACTAGAAAAACAGTATAATTAAATATTATTATTATATAATAAAGTTAAGAAATTATTTAAAAATAAATAACTATTACTTTATAAATCATAAAATAAAGATAATAAATATTATATCTTATCTTTTATCTGCACTCCCCCTATTATAAAAATAATATATTAAAAAGATATTTTTTATAATATAAAAAAGTCTTATTTAAAATAATTATTAGATTTTTTAATTTTATTAAATAAATTAAGAATAATCTAAAATAAAATAATAAAGTAATTATTTATTTGAAATACATAGGATAAGGTTATAGAAATATAAAAAATTAAATAAAAAAATAAATACTTTAACTTTATATATAATAATAATACTAGAGCTCCTACTATATAAAGATTTTCTTTTTATTAATATTATTATTACAATTACTAAGTAGTATTTAGTAAATAAATAATAAATATAACTAATATATTCCTTCTATTTTAAATCTAGTTCCATGTAAATAAGGTCCCAGTGCAAACAGTTAAATAGTAAATAAATAGTAATTATTAATCAGTAAGAAATTTATTAAATTACTGTTAAAATTTATCAAGTTTGATAAAGATTGAATTTAATTGATTTTAATAGTAAAACAGTGATATTTCTAATTAATTCTTCAAGATTCTCAATAATCTCTTTATCTGGATAGTTTATATATGAATACTATGTGATTACTAACTTACTTAATTTGATAGATTTTATACTCTTTACAGTCTATACTAAGAAAATATAAAGTAAATTCAATAATAAATTATTAAACTGGTTAAGTTCAGTAAATCTTATATTATATTCACTGGAGATTTATTATATTTATATTAATTATCTTTATTTAATGAAAGAAATTCTATAGTTTTTATATGTTTTATATAAGGATTAATTATCTAGAATTTCAAGTTATTTTACCTTAAAATTACTGAAGATATTGTTTTACTTTGCTTTTAATGCTGAAATAATATTTATTTAAAAATTAGAAATAAAAATAATATCCTTTAATATAAAGTAAATTTATTAATCTCAAATATAAACAGTCAGATTGATTTAAACGGTATTAAATCCTTTAATTATTGTATTAGTATCTCCAAACAAAACTATTGGATTGGTAACTGATAAATAGTCAGTAAAAGTACTGAAATTATTATAAATATATATATATATTAAAAGCTAAATTAAAAAATCCATAAATCTTACATATTTATATTATTAATTTTATTTCTTCAAAATACCAGTGAAAAGATTATAAAAGTGAATGATTCAGATTTTTTATTTTTCTGCTTCGGAGAATTCTCGTTGTTTTTCAATAAATTTTCATTATATTTCAGTAAATGTTTATTATTTATGTTAATTTTTTCTTGGCCTTTTTATATATAAATTTGATCTTCGGGGTTTCAAGCACTTTATTAAAATTTTTAATAATTGATATATTTAGTTTTTAGTTGTTTAGTTATTTTATCAGGTTTATATAAAAGGATTTACTGAAATAGTAAATTAAACTATAAGAGTATTAAGGTTTTTTTAATTATTTCAAATATTGTTTTGAATCAGATTAGTCAGATTTATCTTTGCACATTGCATTAGCAATTTTTATTTAATTTCTTCATCGTATTTCTTAATTTTAATATATTCAGGCGAATTTAGAGCAGCAGTAAATTATTTAAAAAGAATCGGGTATATCTTTATATTTTTTATCCTTTTAGTAATTTTTTTCGAACCAAATTATAAAGAAAACTGGTAAAGGAATAGAAATTAATTTTAGAAAATGATATTAAACATGTATTTGAGATTGTACTTCACTGACTTATATTTATTTATATTCAGAATAAAGATTTTTCCAGATCAAAATATGAATTTTGATATTTAAATTAGGTTAGGCTCTGATCTTGTAATATCAGTAAATAGGATTATATTTTTATAATTTATTTATAAAGATAAGTTTTTATTTTAGAATTTAAAGTATTTGATATACAGAATTTATATTTAGAATTGATTAACAGTAAATTTAAGCAATAAAATTATTGATAAATTATTTAAAATAAATCAAAATTCACGGAATAATATTTCATAATTATGTATAATATTTCAGTAAATTTTACATTCTTCTGAGAATAAATTAATTAATAAATAGTATTTATTACTAAATTTATTGATTTATAGTTATTTATCTAGAAATCATTTATATAGCAAAATTCGATAAATATTAATATTACTTATTATATTTGATATGATATTAATTAGAACTACAAACAGTATTTCAGTAATAATAAATATTATAATAATAATTAATAATATCCTTACTAAGATTCCAACTGCTTGTAAGGAGGCAATCAATACAATCAGAATATTAACTAAAATCCTAATAATAGGTATAGATAAAGTTTTAATAATATTAATAAACTATAATAATTATAAAATCTATAAATCAACTAACTATAATATAATTAATAATATTCTTATAATATTACTGCTGTCCAACCTAACCCTATAAATTATAATTTTAATAACACTAATAATTAATGGCCAAGCAACAGTAATTTTAATAGTTAGTAATATAAATAATACTTTAATCTATATTTATATAATTATTAATTATAAAACCATAGTATACATGATAATTATAATAATTAATATATTAAAATTTAGATTTTTTTACCAGTAACGCTTTACCTTATCAAGTTCAGGATTAACAAGTATGCATATTATATAATGAACTATTCAATCATACAGAAAATCATAATGTTTATAATTTATTCTGTGATCCCAGTATTTACTACACTAATAGCTTTTTTAAATATAGTAATAATTAAGATTAATTTAGCTAGTTTAACTCACTCGATGATATATACTACACTGAACAAGATTTTAGATTTATATTTAAAAATAAAGATTCTTATATGTTTAGTGTGGAGGTTAATAATACTAGTTCTAGTATTAATTTTTTTATTGCTCAGTATAATCCTGTTTCTAATAAAAATATTTCTGTTTTTAATAAAGTCATCTCCAACCAGAACTATATGATTATTAATTATTTCATCTGCTATGAAGAGGTTCTATTTAATATTAAATTATATAGATATTTATTTTACTTTACATCCACTGGTCTAAACGATTTAATTATATTATTTAGAAATATAAATATTATTGAGTTATTGAATTCTCAGATAATTGCATGTGATAAAAATAATATTAGTATTTTTTTAACTTATATTTATAGTGAGTAGTTACTATAAATATTAAATTGAATAATACTTTCGTATACTATGAAATATATTTTAATACGGGTTGTTTATCAAGTATTATTAATGTTAATTTTACTAAAAATATATTTAATATTAATATTCATATTATTAAACCCTTTATTAATATAACCAGCATCAATTTAAAGCATTTATCTAAGAAATATATTTTATTTAATATTTATTTTTCTATAATTATTATTTCTATTTTTATAGATTATTAAGTTTCTGTTTATAACTATATAAGAATCAAGATTACTATATATCTAATTAATAATATAAAGCTTTATTTACTTATTAATATAAATATTATTAATTATAAAGATATAATCACAGACTTTAACTCTTATATTATTACTATTTATACGTATAATAATTTCACCTTCTCCATCAATTATAAACTGAAGGCTGCTTATATATATCTTATACCTTTTTACTCTAGCTAATATACTATTGTATCTGATTATTCATAAGGTAAAGTCTCTATCAAGATTAGAAAAAATAATCTGCCTAATCGAGTTCTAATTTTTAAACTAATTAATATATTATACCCACCTCATCAATGTGAACTTTTCTTTTATTAAAGTCTCTAATAACTTATTTAATTTTATTATCATTGTTTATTATATTTATTGAAGTAATATCTTTAATTTTGGCTTTATCACGGCATATCAAGTCAATACAAATATTGTAAGATTAATAATTATTTTTACTAGTATTTATATACTAGAGATAAATATATTATTATCAAAATATATAATAACTTTATAAATATTAGATATTTAGTTTTTAATTTACTTCAGTTTAATCTTATTAATAAGCTATTTCTGGCATATTTTAACTATTTATTTTAGTTATGTATTAATCTAGATATTTTATGTAAGGACTATAATATTATATTTTATTATATTGATTATACTACTCTATTTATTTATATTGTAGTATATTCAATAGTGTTTCTCATTCATATTTAACATTAGTAAAACAATATTATCAACTTATTGAACTGGAAGTTTTTTATTTAATATAAATACTCTACAAGATTTATTATCTAATTAAATATATAATAATATTAATAATTATCTATACTGATTATTAATTCACTATAAATATTACTATTTAGTTATTATTAAACACTGTATTTACTAATATATTAAACTTATATATAATCAAAGAATTTTATTATATACAGCAATTCAGACTGCATATTATTTATTAATACTATATCTTATTTATTATTTTTTAATAATTTAGTTACTAAATATAATATTAATCTTAACAGTAATATTTTTTATATATACTTATTAAACTAACATTACTACATATACACTCCACAGTACTTCTATTTAAAGAATTTAAGAAATATCTTTATCAAGTATATAAGGATAGTTTATATATATACTACACTCTTAAAGTTCTATATTCTAATTATAAAACTATATTATCTTATTATATTAATAATAAAAATAAAATATTATTTTCTTAATTTCTTAAATTCCTACTCATAATCCTTATATTTATAAGAATTTCCAACTTTATTTACTATATAATATAATATAAAAAGTTTTCTAAGTTATTCATAATAAGCACAGATATTAAGATCTAAATGAATATTTTAATAATTTACATAAATATTACTATATATAAAGATTATAAGTTACTATATACTTATATTACTGGGTTTTTTATATATATACCAAAAAAATTATATTAATATATATCAAACAAATTATATTAATATATATCTTAAAACTAACTTTAATTAATTGATAAATTTTCTAAATTATTCTATATCATTACTCTAGATTTTATTATCATTCCATTTTTTTAAAATCATTAATCTTATAATTAAATTCTTATTATTATTAATAAATTTATTAGGTCTATAGGTTTAATTCCCGGATTATCTATATGATTAATTATTTATTAAGATACTAAACTTCTTTTTTATCTATGAGAATATAATTAAGATTTTGTGGCAGCCAAGTAAGGAAGACAATGAGTACGAAGTAGTATAATGATTGTCGGAGGAGAGGACCTGTTGATATAGCTCTTTACAGAAGACTGACATACATATATGAAAGGAATGCAGGGATGATCTTTAACAGGAAGCTAGAGATATAATATTAGATGATTAATAGATTACTGCAGGGAACCAGAACCTCCCTTATATATATAAAAAAGGGATTTGATGAAGAGATCATATATCTCTATAAATAAAAAAAAGGTAATGTCCTTGTTGCATAGAGTAAAAAGTAAAAGGTGGAGATATTGATATTGAAATTAAATATCAGAATCAAACGCCAGGACTAAGAATATCTTCTTTATATTAATAAATAAGATCTGGAGTATTTATATTATCTTTATAGATCTAAAAATCCTGATTTACTCTATAACTGAGATAGTAAACCAGATATTAAATAAAAAAAGTAATATAATTACAATGTGTATAATGTTTATAAAGAATATGATTAATCTTCTAATAATTAGTATATACTGGACCTGGTTTAATAAGATTATATTTAAATAATTAGAATTAATAAAATCAGTAGTATTAATATTAGCAGGACCAGTAGAGTTATTATTATCTAAAGAATTAGTAGGACAATTATTCATGCAGGAGATATCACTAGTATAAAAAAAGATTCAGGTTAAGTAATAGACAGAATATCATGAAGATTCTATAATTTAAGTAAATCTAAATAATATATATGATAACTAACATGTTAAATAATTATATAAAGATTACTATATTATTAAAAAAGCTTTATATATTCTAAGACTTTAGTAACAGATAGTAAGTACTTCTTGTAGAATCTAATCAGGATTTTATCATTGAGTTTAAAGAATATAGATTGAGAATATTTATTATAATAAAGTTTTATATATATAGAAGTAAACCTTATAGCTTCTTTAGTATTAAGATAAGAAAATATATAATCTTGATTAAATAATAAATGCTTTAATAGATATTAGGTTGATGTAAGTCTATACTAAAAGGTAGACAGACGAGTGTTTATATAGTAAAAATTCTTGAAGTTATATTAAGAGTGCTCATAATAATTAGACGTTATAAGATCTAGGACAGATCTTGAGTAACTGTATAATATATCATGATTTTAATAATCTAAATCATATATTCAGCCTAGCTGTTAGTCTGTAAATAGTATATTATGCTGTAATATTATAATATACTTAGCCTAAAGAATAAATTCTTTTAAATACTGCTAGCAAGGCAGGCATTATGATTAAGAATAAAAATATATAATAAATCCCAATCATGTTCTTACAGGTAAGTAGGTAACTTAATATCTTAATGAATAACTGATTATATAGATAGTCTGGGAATTAAACCTATATACTTAATAAATTTGTTAATTATTATTAGTACTTGATTATATGAATTAGTGAATAAAAGAAGAATAATAAAATTAATATAATTATATGAAATAGTTTGGGAAGTATATTAATTAATTAAAGTTAGTTCTAAGATATATCCTGGCATGGCTTATTCAGTATGTATATAGAATAATAAGTAATATATTTATATAATAGTTTATAATCTTTATAAATAATATTATTATTTAAAGTATTAAGATATTTGTTTAAATCCTGGTATCCGCGTTTATTATAAATAGGTTAGAAGATTTCTTGTATTATAATATATAGTAAGTAGAGTTATAAGTCTTTATATATATAGGAACTACTGGTAGAG
>NW_020291083.1:0-9010 GCF_003184525.1 Aspergillus sclerotioniger CBS 115572
GTAATGAGGATAATATCAGTATAAATATCTCTTATAATATAACTCTATTATAGGTATTATAAAAATATATATTCTTATAATTATTTTCTTTTTTAAGATCTTAATCTCCAAGACCAGAAGTAACAGATAATTTATAATAATCAATCTTCTCTTATAATAATATCTCTACATAAACTATTATATACAAGTACTTCTATATATTCAATAAATATCATTAAAATGTCTACTCATAATCTATTATAAGAAAAACTAAAAAATTAGTCTTTTCTTATCTATAAATACTTAATTAGTTTCTTTATAATCTTTTTACTATTTCTCTACAAATCTAGATCCTTTCTAACCCTAGTTACTTTATTATATACCAGCCCTTCTTTATCTTTTTTTTAAAAGGTCTATATCTATTACTATTCTTATTCTTATAAGACTCTATATTCTCTTATAGATTCCTCATATTCTTTATAAAATAAATAATAAATAATATTTTCTTTTCAGATATAAATCAGGGCTTAAGTTTTAAAACTTCACCAGTATTTTATATTAATTTTAATTTATCTAGAATCTCTTTTCTTCTTTTTTCTTATAACTCTTTTAACTTTATTAAACTTTTCTTCTCTACTTTTAATCCTCTCTCCCGCGAACTTATATATACAGTCTCCTTACTTATCTCCTGCAGTAATTAATTTATAATAAATACTATTATTTAACTGCTACTTATAAGCTATCTTACTTATAATATAATTATCTTTTCTTCTACGAGTTATCTCTAACCATTTTTTATACAGTATCAAGAATGTGTTTTTCAAAATTGTTATTTATCTTTTTCTCTCTTTTTATAAATCATTAATAAATCTGTCTTATATATTAATATTTATTACTTATATTTTATAATATCTTTTTATTATAAGCTCTACTTATCTAAAATTATGCTACTATTACTATTACTACTATTTATAAAGTAGAAATTATTACTGCTGTTACTATTATCTTCTTTATAAAATTCTCTCTTTTTTTATAAGATCTTTACTAGCTATTCTCTTTATAGTAAGTTTATACTATTTATGCGTAAGCTTTAGACTTATGATTAATAATATTACAATTATCTATTACTATTCTTTTTATTATTATTATAGCTCTCTTCATACTAGTTACTGTTCTTACTAATATAATAAATGTACTCTTCTTTATAAAAATATATACAATATTAATCTTAAGTAATTGATTCTTTTTATAAATATCTTCAGCATTACCTAGCCCTCTATAATTCTTGTTCTTTATATTCTTTCTAGTTTTATATATATTTTTATTATTTATATCCTGTTAAATATTTTAACCATTCTAATTATCTAAAAATTACTTATTTATAAACTACTCTCTCCTTCTGAAAACATATTCAGAGATTTATAAAAATAATCTTTATTATAACTAGTTAAAACTATAATTTAATCTTGATATTAATTTATAAATCTACTTATAAACATCTAGTTTAACAGATATTTTATAAATATACTAGCTATATTACCCGGGATCCCATCTCAAATAAGGTAATAGTTACTATTAAATCTTAGTTATTGCTGGATAGTGATATCTGTAGTTAAATCAGTATTCTTTATTAGATACTATATTTTCTCAAAGTTAAAAACTCATGTGTAACTGTTTAAGACTATCTTTATAAATTAAATAAAATATTAATTCATATATAATTAAATATACAGTATATACTATAATTTATTAACTTTACTGATATTTATAATATATATTTCGAATAATTATAATTAAAATTATAATAATTATTTTTAATTTAGTTACAGAGATTGCTTTCTGCAGTCTTAATAATTAATCAATATATTTCTAGTTTTATAAACAAGACTATATTTTACATATAGATAAATAATTAGCAGAAACTGGTCTTTATTTTAATTATCATAGTAATTAGTCTATCTTTTTTTTATCTTTATAATAAATTATTTTTAAACTATAAATTTCTTATAAAAATATAGATAATATAGATTTACAGCAGATTTCTACATATTGTTTTTATTAAAATATCTTTTTAATTTAAGTAAAATCTTTATAATCTAATCTTTTCTTTATAAAATTAATAATATCTTTAAATAGTACTTACAGAGTTTCTTTTATAAGTAAAAACACTTCTATAAGTCTACTCTCTTTATTTTATAATATTTATAGAATAATAATATATAAAATATATTATATATTTAAGTATCTACAGATAACTTCAGCCTATAAACTTATATTCTAATATATCTAAATATATAATAAAATCCTCTATTCTATAGACTTAGTTTCTTATTAACCTATTTCTGTACAAGGTACTTTACTAATAATCAGACTATCTAATTTATTATAAAGCTTTTAAATTATGTTATATAATTATAAAACTTTTTCCAACTCTTTATAAATAGCTATTAAGTTCTTTTTAATCATCTTATAAATCTTCTAGATTTTCTTAATTCCTATAGAAACTTTGGCTTTTTTATAACTCTCTTTATAAAGATTTCTTCTTATTATTTACCAGTACTCTATGAATATAATATAAAATAATATCTACTTAATAAATATTAATAAAGAATTATTATATACAAACTCTATAAGTAATAATAAGTCTATCCAGTTATCTTACTTAAAATTTACATAATATTACAAGTACTGTTCTAATATATCATTTAACTATTTTATCTAGCTATTTATTTATGAATAATATACTCTATTTAATCCTTATTTGATTACAAGATTATATATAAAATCTGATTAGAATCCTTTTATAAAAATATTAACTTTATTAATAATAATCTTTCGCGGGCATCCCATATAAATAGAAAATCTTTTTTAAAAAGATTCTTATAAGATCTTTCTTATTAAGACTCTTTGAAATAAAATAGGTTATCTTACTATATTAAAATATAATTACTAAAATAATATTAAAGATTTCTTATAAGTCTCTGATAGTACTAGTACTTATAAATTGATTAATAATAAAGTTTATTATCATTTTTTTCCCGGATTTCGCGAGTATCAATAAGGATTTTAAAAAATCTTATTATCTTTTATAAACTATCTTTTCTTTTTAATAAATACTATAAATCTTGTAATATTTCTATATAAAATTTTCTATTTTTATTTATTAAAATCTTTACAAAACTAGTACTAATATTGTTTTATAAAATATTTTATAATTAAGTTATATTTCTACAAGTATTTAATTAAAAGATTATAATTATTTAAAGAATATAATCTTCCAGATTTTTAGAATAAACTTTTATAATTACTCTACTACAAAAACTTATCAGTTTTCTTTTCTTTTATAAATTCAAATTTTATACAATCCTTTAATCCTTCACGGATTTTTAGGGCCTATTTATTCTAGATTAATATCTATAATATTATTATAAGTAATTCTACTAATAAATTCTTATAGTAAAATATTTTTATGAATATTACTTTCTTAATCAGCTTCTTATCTATAAACTATTTTTAGATTAAGATATTTCTATAAACAAATACCTGTATTACTAGTAATTACAAGATCTTTTTTATCTATATTAAAATCTTAACAGATTAAATAAGTATTATAATATTATCTTATCCAGCTCTTTAAAATTCTTTATTACAGCTTTTTTTTATATTTTAATATTTTAAATACTGTAATAAAATATCTACCAGACTTTATATTTTTGAATAATATATAACATAAAATTAAAATGTTATAAAATATTGTATTTTTCATATTTATCTCTGTAATAATTTCTTATTATAAGCTCCGCACCTTCTAGCTAATATTATTATTTTCTAAATACTATTACTATTATGAATAATTCCTGACATAAAATTCTGTAATTTTATTTTACTATAATTATCTTTTACAAGTAAAATACAATCAGTATTTAATAATTATTCTTAGTTTTTAATAATAATATTACTAATTATAAATATAAACATCTCTGTTATAATATATGGATTTTTTCAAAAATAAATAATAATAATATTCTTCACGAATATATCCTGTAATTAATAAAAGTTATTATAAAATTTTATTATTATAAAGTTTACTTCTGATTTTTTCTTCTTTTTTCACAGAGATCTATTATACGATTAGTAAGGAAGATAGTTATTTATAAGTATTTTTTTATAAATTAATAATATTAGTTTATAAATGTTATAAAATATAGAATATTATTAATACTCTATACTTTTATTTATTTATAAATTATTATAATTTATTCTGATTCTATCTGGATATCTTTATAGCTAATAATAAATTTTAAAAAATTTATCTCTGTTCTTATAAAGTAATATTTATTTAGCTTTATATATAATCTTATTTTCTTCAAGATCTGGAGTATCTTATATATTTACTTCTTATATAGTTTCATGTCTCGCGAGTATATTATATTATTATCTAGATAGATAATAATAAAGTAGTCTAAATATTTTATAAATAGTAAGTTTATAAAACTTTAAAATTCTGTAAACGTTTTAATCAGTCTAAATAATATAATTATATATTTAAATAGTTTATATTTTATATAGAATACTATTTTCTACTTATAATCTATTATAATCCTGATCCTGTAATAAGCCTCGTGAAGATTAAGTAAATCAAAATATTTTTATAAGATATTTAATATATTTATTTATCTATAGTAGTAAGTACTTGTTTTTATATTTTATTTATTCAATTTATAATAATCAATACAGATTTATAAGCCTTTACTCTTTTTTTATACAAAGAACTAATATACTAATTAATGATTTTAATATCTTAATCTATTTTCTTATTAAATACTTTTATAAATATTTTTAAAAAGTCTTCTGCTCCACGGGGGATATTTTATAGATTAGGCTAGTTTTAAATTTATAATTATTCATAAGCTTAATCTTAAGGTTGATATTTGATTATAAGAATAGATATATATTACAATCTTTTTTTTAGTAAATATATTAACAAACTCTTCTTGTTATACTAGTAATCTTTTTTCTTAATTCTTACAGACTTTCTATATTATTATAATCTATATTTATTCTGTAGTCTATTCTTCTACAAGTAATTTTTTAATAAAAGTATATTAAATTTAGACTACTGAAATCTTGCAGAATCTTAAATTATTTAATTACTTTTTATAATAACCTTTACAGAATAAATTTATAATATTCTTAATATAATTTTCTTTATATTAAATATTATAATTATATCATTTTAATAATTCTTATAATTTCTCTTTATATTCTTTAAAATTACTCTAAAAGTAATTATCTTTTTTAAATAAATATTATCATCTTTAAAAAACCTTGTAAGAATCTTTATAGAAATAACTTTCTATCTTACAGTTTTTATAAATATTACTGATATTAGATTTATCTTAATATTAATATTAACTAATATTAATATTTTGTAAAATATCTTTAACCCTTTTTTTACAAGAAATCTTTCCTATATTTATGAGTTAAAATATATTATAAAAAATACTTTCTTTAGTTTCTTATATTCTATATAAGTGACTAATTATTTTTCTATTATTATTTTACTTTTTGATGATATTAATCCCTTGTAAAGTAGGCTGCCTTTCCATACTTATAACAGACTTTTATAATAGTATTTATAATACTGATTACTAATAATTAAAAAAATAAGATTAAAAACTTATTGATAAATATTAACTTTATCATTTCCCACTCTGTAAGCTTTATTAATATAGCTATCTTATTTTATTTATAAGTAAAATAAACTTTTTATTTTATAAAGAACTTATTTTTTTAGCTTATTATATCACGCTCAGCTATATTCTTGTAAGTAATATTATCAAATCTTATTTATTTATACGAAATTCTAGCTACTTATAAATCTTTTATTTAATAATTATAAAGAAGAATTTAAAGAGATAAAGTTATATAATCTCCAGCTTCTAAGCCTTATAATCTAGTTTTATTTTTATTTTCTTTTATTATTATAAATACGCAAAGTCTTTATAAAAGATTTGTTTTAAGATTTATAATCAGATCCTTTATCATCAAATATCTAGATCTTTTAACTATATTTTTAGAATTTTGTAAAAACTTGTTTAATTATATTTATAATAGTTTATTATAATCTCTTTCTTTTACAGATTACTGAGTATATAATTTGAATAAATAATTATAATTTATATTTACTAATCTTTACTCTAATTATTCATTTCTATAGTAAATTCTTATTAAATAATAAATAATTAGAAGATTGTATAATTACAAGTACTATATTACTTACTAATTTATAGAAATTATATATAAGTATTAATTTACTTTAAAGATATAAAACGTTTTTTGAGGTTATTTAAATTATTACAAGTCCTCTTTATTTTTACATTGATTTTTAGTCTTAATTTAAGCTTTATAATCTATTCAAGTATAGTAAGCTATTTACAAAGATTATTTAATAAGATATATACTTTTCTAGTCTCTTTAACAATCTTTTCAGTAAGAGCTTTGTAAAAAATATTAATAAGATTCTTAGATTTCTTATAAATCTAATTTCTAATATTTTATATAAATATAATTTAACAAATTATCTTACAGAGTTTAAATAACAAGATTATATAAGAGATAAAAAGTTAAAGTAATATCTTATTTTATAAACAATATAATCTTATAATTAATATAACTAATTATAAAAAAAACTAAAGCAGATACTGATTTAATATCATAAATATATAAGATTATGATATTATTTTAAACTTATTATAATTATAGAATCTAAATTCTAATATTAACTGAAAACAAATATTTGGTAATATAAGATTATATAGATAATTTTAAATATTATTAATAAAAAGAAAATAGATTAAACAAATCTTATAAAAGAAGGATATATATTTATATAATTTATATAGAGACTGTAAACTATATAATTTAAATATATATAATTAATATTTAGAAAAAATAAATTAAATAAAGATCTTCTATTAAAATCTTATTTTAACTTTATAGATATTTTTTAGAAAAATAAGTTAATATCTTATCTTTATACACGGACTATAACTCTATAATTAAATTAAAAAAATCTCTATATAATTTTATTTATAATTTATTTAGAATAAAATTAAAAGTATTAAAAAATTATATTTTAATAGTACATCAGAAAAGCTACATATAATTCTTATAGAGTTTAATAGAGATATTAATCTTATTTATCTTTAAAAAATATAAAATGCTATATTTCTATATAAATTATCAAGATTTAAATATAATTCTATTTTATAATTATTATCTGCTGTCTCTTATTAGTAAAATAATAAATCATTTAGAAATATCAGAACTTTTATTAAACTTAATTTATAAAATATATATTACAGAATTCAGGTTAAAAAATTATAAATAGAAAATTATCCTTTATATATAATACAAACACTACAAGTATAGAATAATATTACTTAGTTTTATTAATATATTAATAATATTTTAATATTATAGTAACTGTATATTAATTAATTTACTAGATATATATTATACTACTTATTTAAATAATATTCTGATTTATTTATAAAATAAGAAAGAATATATTTGATATATAGAAATAATTCTAGAAAAAGTCTAAAAACTTTAGTTAATTATCAAGATTAGTAAGTACAAGTTTTATATTATTAATATATAATATCTGAAATATATGTTCTCTCTATCAGATATAATTATAGAAAAAAATATTAAGATTATAGATAACTAGAATTTATTAATATATATAAAATTCTTATTTTTATTAACTTCACAAACTTCTACTGGTAATTTATAAAAAATTATTCATATATTATATTTTTTCTTACAGAGCTTATATAGGAAAGAAAAAAAGAAATAAATTATTTACATAATATAAAATAATATAAAATATAATTTTTGAATAAAAATTTTCCTCTTCCTGAGACTATGTAAGAAATTTAATATAAGATCAAATTAAAATTAATATATTAAACTTTATAATAAATATTATTGTTTTATAATTATAAGAGAACAGGACCTGGTACCCTATTATATTCTTTCTAAAAAGGATAACTAATATTAAAATAGATATTATAAGGAATTAAGAGCTTTTAATAATTATAAAAATATTTAAATAATAATACTATTATCTAAAAAAATAAATTTCTTATTATTATAAAATCTGATTATATTAATTTTAAATCTTTTTTAAGCCCTGTGCTGAAGAAGCTGAATCTTTAATAAATTAAATAAATTAAAATATTTATAATATTTAATTTTATTATCAAGGATCCCCTGAATTAAAAAACTTAGTTAATATATTTAATTAATATTCTGATTACCTTTCTTTACAGAAAGAGTTAGAAAAAAACTTATTATTATTTATACTGCAAGTAAAGCTAATTTAAAGATTAATTTATTTAAAAAATTAATAAAAACTACTCAGTAAAATCTAGCCAGAGATAACTAAAATAATAATATATCTAAAAATAAAAGTATAAGAATATACAAATAAATTTATAAAAAAAATATTACTAATAATAAAAAAGTTCTAGATTTTTTAGTATTACGGATCTATACATATACAGTAATTAAATTTAAAATAATATATTTTGATCTATAAAAATTAATAATAAACTTAATTAAAAAGTATAGGATACAGACGCTCGATTATAAGATTAAAAAATTAAGATTTATAAAGAGAAATAGAAATTAAATAAAAAAAATCTTCTTAGAAAAAATAAATATATAGTTATACTAAGAAATATAATAATTAAATAAGAAATTCTGTAAGTAAACTATAATATACTAAAAAATAATTATTATTGAGAATAGTATACTTTGAAAAATATCCAGTATAAGTAACCATAATATAATATATATATACTGAGATAAAATATATATAATAATCTGTAATTCATATTAGAAAATCTAAGTTTATTAATATATATCCTATAATAAATTAAAATTATTACCCGTGCTAAATACACCGGATAAAGTATTTACTATAGACTTTACTATATGTTTATTCTTTAATTAATAAGGA
>NW_020291084.1:0-8883 GCF_003184525.1 Aspergillus sclerotioniger CBS 115572
CTTCTTATATAGAGTAGAAAATTTATAGAGATATGTAATAAATATTTATATTAAAAACTAGGATTAAGAACATCTTCTTTATATTAATAAATAAGATCTAGAAGATCTATATTATCTTAATAAATCTAAACATTATAATCTATTCTATAATTAAGATAATAAACTAGATATTAAGTAGGAAAAAGAATTATAATCACAGCATGTACAATGTTTATTAAGAATACAATTAATTTTTTAATAATCTGTATATATAAGACTTGATTTAACAAGAATAGTAAAATTAATATTAGTAGAATTAAAACCAGGATTAACAGAGCTATTGTCATCTAAAGAAATTAGTAAAATAAGTATTCATATAAAAAACTTATTATTATAAAAATAAGATTTAAGTTAAATGATAAACATATTATAAATATTCTAAGATTTAAATAAATCTAAATAATATACTTGTTGATTAATATACTAAGTAATAGTATAAAGGTTACTATATTATTAAAAGATCTTTGTATATTATAGAGCCTTAGTAACAAGAAATAAATATTTTTTATAAAGTCTAATTAGAATTTTATTACTAGATTTAAAAAATATAGACTGATAATATTTAATATAATAAAAATTTATATATGTAAAAGTGAATTTTATAATTTCTTCAGTATCGAGACAAGAAAATATATAGTCTTAAAATAATAAGTTTTCTAATAAATATTAGGACTGGTGTAGATCAATACTAAAAGATAGATAGAAAGATATTTATTTCATAAATATATTTAGTAATATATTCCCAGTACTAATAATAATTAGAAGTTATAAAATGTAGAATAAATAAATCTTAAGTAACTATATAATATATTATAATCTTTATAATTTATATTATATATATAATTTGATTATTATATTAAGAATAATATATAGTATTATAATATTATAATATATTTAGCTTACAAAATAATCCTTTTATAATACTGTTAGTAAAACAGGTATTATAATCAGAAATAAAATACATAATAAGTCCTAATTATATTCTTATAAATAAATAAGAAATTTAATATTTTGATAAATAACTGATTATATAGATAGCCCGGGCATTAAATCTATATAGTTAGTAAACTTATTAATAAAAATAAAAATTTAATTATAATATTAATAACCTTAAGAAGATAAAGTAATAATAAAGTCTAGTATAATAATATAAAATAGTTCAGAAGCTATATTAATTATTTAAGATAAATTATAAGGTATATATTAATATAGTTTATTCAGTATATATATAGAATTATAGAATACTAACTAATATAATTTTATAATATTCTATAATCTTTATATATAATAATATTATTTAAAGTATTAAGTTATTTATCCAAATCTTGATGTCCGTGTTTCTTATAAATAAATTAGAAAACTTCGTATATTATAATATATAATAAGTAGAGCTATAAATTCTCATAAATGTAAGAACTATCAGTAATTTATAAAATTAAGAAAATAATAAATTGGTTTTTTTATAAAGAGGATACCTTTATTATTAGAATATAAAACTTTAAGAATATAGTATATAGATAAATTATCTTTATATATTTAATAAAAATAATCTTTAAGTTTATTAAATCAAAATACTATAGAGCTGGTATGTACAGTAACACTAGTTCAGTATATATAAGACTTATTATCTAGATTAATATTATACTTTATTATTTAATTATTTACTAGTAGGCAGGATAGAGTATCTGTAATAATATATTATTATTCTAGATAATAAATAATATATAATCTAAATTATTATATATAGTAAGAGACTGTGACTAAGTATAAGTTTAATTTATTAGTAGAAATAGTGTTTAATAATAACTAGATAATAATATTCATAATAAATTAATAATTAGTAAAGATAATTACTGGTATAGCTATATATTTAATTAGATAATAAATTTTATAGAATATCTAGATTAGGTAAGAAGCTTCTAGTTTAGTAAGCTAATAACATAGTTTAGTAAAGATTAATATATAACGTAATCGGTAAGCGAGCGGGCAGTGTAAGCGAGCGGGCAGCCGTGCGCGTCAGTTTCGCGCTTTTCAAGTTGAAGCAATTCAACCATCAACAACTCCACCAAAAATGCCTCGATCGTCAAAATCTTTGGTGGAACAAGAAGGCCAAATCTGCCTTGCCATTGAAGCTATTCAGAAAGGCAAAATTTTGTTTATGGCAGAAGCTGCACGTGTTTTTAATATTCCACGAACAACTCTTCAACGACGCCTGCAAGGAGTTCAATCTCGCTGTAATATACATGCTAACTTTCATAAACTGACTCTTTCTGAAGAAGAGGCTTTAAAGAATTGGATTCTCTCGCTTGTAAAGCGTGGGCTTCATCCTCAACCATTACACATTCAGAGAATGGCTAATATCCTTCTCTAAAGACATGAGTTGAATTCTACAGCCTCCGTTGGCGAGAAATGGGTATATAACTTCGTCAACCGTGATAAGGCTTTAAAGACTCGATTTTCTCGAAGATTAAACTATCAATGTATAAAATGCGAGAATCCAAAGGTTCTTAGCGAGTGGTTTGCCCGGGTTAAAGCTGTTAAGGCAGAATACAGAATCCTTGATAAAGATGTTTGGAATTTTGATGAAACAGGCTTTGCCATGAATATAGTAGCTACAATACATATAGTTACATAATCTGACTGTATAGGCAAGCTGTTTCTTATATAGTTTAGTAACCATGAATGGGTGACCTCAATTAAGTGTATTAATACTGCCGGCGCTGTGTTGGCTCTGTATATGATTTTTAAAGAAAAAGTCTATATTAAGGCCTGGCTCCAAGGCTGTATTCCACATGATTAGTATATCAATTTATCACCAAATAGCTGGACTTCTAATGAGATTAGTCTACACTGGCTTTATAAACACTTCATTCCAGTTACTAAAGTCTGACAGATTGGATGATATAGCCTCTTGATTCTTGATAAACACGACTCCTATTTGACTCCGGAATTTAATAATATCTGTAATTAAAATAGTATTATCTCTATCTATATGCCTCCGCATTCTTCGCATCTTTATTAACTGCTTGATATAGCTTATTTCACGCCGTTAAAACGAGCCTATAGCGGCTTAGTGGAATGGCTAACTCGCCAAGACGCTCATTATATTAATAAGGTTGATTTGTTGAATATATATCCAGAGGCATGTTCTTTTGCCTTCAAGAAATCAACTATACAAAGCATCTTTAAGGCTTCAGGATCAGTACCGTTTCAGCCGGACGAGGTGCTTGGCCAGCTTGTTTTATAATAACTACAGGAGGCTACTCCAACAGGCAGTATAACTACTACATCGATACTGCTAAAGACACCCAAGAATACGAGGCAGTTAAAGAAGCACGAAACAATAATTGAGAGACATCTTCGTGAACATATAATTAGTCCTTCCTCGCAGATGAAAGCAGCCTTAGCCTATATTATAAAGGGCTGCGAGATTGTCTTCAACCGGACTGCCTTGCTTGAAGAGGAAGTTAATAAACTATGAGCCAGGCTGGAGAGGCAAAACACCAAGAAGAAGAGATTATATTGTTAAATAACAAGCCTTAATAGTCTCACTATTGGCGAGGCTATAAACGCGTTTACACAGGCTTGTGAGGCTGATAAAGCAAGTGGTATCCGGCTGGTGGAATCGGCTGCAGAGGAAGAACAGCCTTGCCGCCGGGCACCGCCTCGCTGCAGTAACTGTAATACAGTGGGGAATACAAGAATAAGGTGTTCTACACGTCAAAACCCCATGTAAGCACGAGATTTTACATATATAGTGGCTAATAATTGCTTCATCTTTTCATGGAAGTTGTGTTGGCGGGCGCGGCTGCCCGCTCGCTTACCGATTACGTTAATTAAAAAATAATACTGGATATATAACTATATAGACAGATAGATTAATAATATTATATCTATATTTTTAGGTAATATAATATAGTATAGCTTCATAATTTTTATAAAATATATTTAAATTAATATTAAGTTAAAGTAGGTGATTAAAATAAATTAGAAATAACTTATTAATAAAATTAGGTTACAGTGAATCAAAAACTTAATATTTAATATTAATAAGATTATTATATAAGGTAGAAATAATAAGTTTATGAAAAGTAAATAAATTAAGGCAATCTTTTAATATATTTTTCAGTATTTGAGTTTTGTATTCTTGCAGTAAGCCTATTTTTTTAATTTATTAATTAATATAATTATAAAACCAGCTAATCAAGTTAATATAATATTCAAAATTCTCTAGTATACAGAGAAACTTTAATAAATATATAATATAAAGTTTATCTTTAAATATATATAAATTTAAGATATTAATATATTAATCTAGTAGGCAGACAGAAGGGAAAGCAAAAAAAGCTTTTTTAGATATAATTTTAATATTTAAATCATTTAAATTATTAGACTTACTTAAGATGGTTAATATACTAATTAAATAAACAGGATATAATAATTATATTATTAATATATATAATAGAATATATGAAGGTGTTCCAGATAAATATTCATTTATCTTTAAATAAAGAAAATAGAGTTGATAAAGCTTATTATAATAATATTGAAGATTTCTTAACTGCAGTAGCTAATGATAATAAGATAATAATAATGATTTTCATATACTGGTTATTGATAAAATATTTAATATATATTAAGCGCTAATATATAAAAATAATACTATTATAATAAATATAAAATAAATATCTAGCTTAATTTCTTTATTTATACCGCGTAGATTTATAATAATATAATCTTTAAACCAAAATCTTTTAGATATATAGATATCATATTATATAATAAATACAGGGTATTTAATAAGAATATATTTTTTAAAATAATTTATTTTATCCTAAACATATAAAGGAATAAATATTTTATGAATAATTTTATAATTATAATGACTTACGCAGTAAATACAGCACTTAAAAGAATAATATTTCTATTTATTTTTTATAGAAATCTCTATCTATTCATACTCATAATATTAGTAATGGTAATATTAGAAATATTATGATTTATCTATATATAAAAGTATTCAGTGAGTTAATATATATATTAAAGAACTAAAAAACTCTTATTATATATGATAATACTAAAGAAAAAATAGTAATATTATCCTTGGAAATATTATGTTTATTAAGAAGTAGATTCTTTAAAATAAAAGATTTATATACAGTAATAAAAGTAACATTATTATAATTATTATATATATTAGTATTATAGGTCTTAATAGAAATCGTAATCCGGTTTACTGTATTAATAAATACTAATGCTACAGTATTTATATTAACTTAATATACTGTAATAAAGTTAGGATCAGAGATATCACCCAGACAGATATAATAAGTAATAATAAATTTAAGAACTTTATTAATACCCTTAATAAAAGAAAATTTTGCGATTATAAGATAAGTATAATATATTAAATATAAGATATAACTATTATTAATAGATTTAAAAATTACATTTTAATTAAATAAATTTTTTTAACTTTAATAGAGACTCTCCCACACGAGTAACCAGGTATAATAATATATTTATAAGTAGATTATGTTTTATGTCAGTAACTAAGTAAGCTGTAACTTTAGTCTTAATATATTTATAAATAGTAAGTATAGATATTACTGATAATAAAAAAATAAATATTGAATAAAGTATATTCTATTAAAGAATATTTAATGCTAATTCTGATAATATTAACTAAATACTCTGTAAGTTCGATTTAAATATTTAGTATATTCTTAATAAAAGTAATATTATTAATACTTAATAAATAGCCTATATCAAGATATATTAAATAATATAAGAAGATATTATTTAATCTAGTAATAGTAGTAATTATATGCTATAAATACAAGTCTAAAAAGATATTAATTCCATCAGATTTAATTGTCTGAAAACTTAATAATAATTTAACAATGTAAGTATCTGTAAGTGATGTGGTTAGTTTATATAAATTAATAAATATAGAATAAGATAAATACGTATATAGTTTATTATTAGATAGAAAGTCTTTGTAACAAATAAAATCTTGAATAATAATATAGTTATAGTTAGAAATATTAATATTTAAACCAGGATTATCATAAATAAAACATTAAAAGATAAAATTATTATTAATCTCTATATTCAATATATAAATGTCATTATTTTTAAATATAGATCTGAAATCTCGCTCAGTGTAGTACATATTGTGACGGGCTCAAGAGCCCAACAACTACTCAAGGTATATGATGGTAAGTAGAAATTGAATTCTCTGGAGAGCTATCTAACTACAGGCTGAATAGTTTTTCTTATAGTCTATCTCTCTTAAAGACTTCCTATAAAGTATTAAGAAGTTTTTATATCATTTAACTAGTTTCTTTGTAGCTTTAAAAAGTTTCTTAGATTCTTTTTTTATTAAATAGTTTCTATATTTATTCAGATAATATTAATTTAGAGTTATAGAACTAAATAAACTAGAATATAGAATATTTTAGTTCTAGATAGTTAATAGAAATCAATTCTTTTTAATTATTTCTTATTTGACCCTGATACTACAGGGCTGATATATAAATATTAATAAAGAAAAATAAGTAGGTTTATATTAAATATTATAAGCTTTTATTTTATAGAGTTTTATAACCAGCTTCTACATAGATATAGTATAATCTCTTTGTTTAATTAAGAATCTTTTTTTACAGCTGTACTTTTCTTAAGATATATTTTTTTATTTAAAATCTTTTTAACTTTTTATTTTAGAATTATATCTTCAGTAACTATAGTATCTGATTATCAATTAATAATCTCTTATATTAATAAGGAATCTATAATAATAAGCTGAAGTAGATTAATATAAAATATAGGATAAATTTCTAGAAAATATATTTAGTTTATAAATATATATCTTAATTTACTTAAGTACTATAAATTTTATATTATATTAATCTAACTTTTTACTATAATAATTACTAATAATATTCTTTAAATCTAATCAGATCTTGTCGCTGATCTTGTAACAGGATAATAGATTTTATTATTAGTTAATATATTATTTCTACATTTCTTAAATAGCTGCTATTATTAAATTAATAATATTATAGATTCTTTGAAGCTTATTAAAATCAGTTTCAGCTTTTTTAGAAACGTTTAGTTTAACAGTTCTCTAAAGTATCAGTCTTAATTATTAAATTTAAAAGTTTTATATGAAAATTATATTATAAAAAATGATTAATCTCCGTGAATATAGACTCTCAGATATTAAAATTTAGTTAAATTATAGATAATAATTCTTATTAATTAATTTATTATTAATTGATAAAATATTATTACAATATCTTAATAACTATACTATAGCGCTCCATGATACTGTTTATTTTTGAATGATAAATTAAAAAAAATTATTTTTTGATCTTCAAGATTTTTTATAGTATAGTATAAAGCTTATTTATAAATTATAAGCCTTAATTAAAGACTACAGACTGCAGTACTTTATAATAACTATAAAGATTCTTGATAAAGATATCTATAAAGTCTTTTATATCTACACTAGATATAATCTTAATAATAACTCTTTTTATTAATTAATTAATAATAATTATAATATTCTTACAATCTTAAGACTCAAGGAGGTCTACTAAAAAGTTAATTACAGTAAAACACGGTTATAAGCAATTATATGAGACACGCCACCAAATTGCTTATATCGAGGTCTTCCTTATATTGAATATTCTACCTAAAGTAGCCACGAATATCACTTTGCTGCGTGTTTAACACCTTTCTTCGAAGAATATCACGTTCCTGGCATGCTAGCGAGTGTAGAGATGCTTGATTAGCATCATTTTATTGTTCTTCGTACAAGCGGAGGTCATATAATGCCTGCAGGGCCCTAGTAGATGATATAAATGGTAGAGGCTCTATCATTTCATCATCCTCTTCAACCTCATCTTCAACTGCAGTGTACTGGCTTAGAACAACATCATCAATATCAGTAGTTGCATCATGAACCTGCTCTTCTAAAGGATTCAAGAACTGGTCAAGCTGCATCATATCTTGAATCCGTGCAGTATTCTGCAACTTCTGTAGACTAGCAGTCAAATCATGTAGGATAGCAGAGTCAGGCATAGGATTATAAGTGTTATCTGAAAGCGCGCGTGTAAAGCAGTGGCGGATTGTATCATCTTTCAAATCAAGATTCCATGCAGATATTGACCAACGGAGCGCTTGCAAAAGGTTCATCGTAGTTATAGGATCGTATCCCCGGTCATATTCAGTCATCATATAAACCAGCCATTGCCGTTTCCAGTAAGCCTTCCAGGTCCGGATGATGCCTTGATCAAGTGGCTGGTATCGTGATGTTGAATTGGGTGGCAGCCATATAATCAGAGTATTTGATAACTGTGATTTAACCTCTTCGTACGCAGCAAGATAAGATGAGAAGTTATCACATAATAAAGCAACCTGCCGGCCAACCATTCTCTGGTCAAACCAAAGAAGCCATTCTTTGAAGATTGCAGTAGTCATCCAACTCTTTCAATTGCTTCGCCATTTGCAACCTAGATTCTCTGGGTTTATACCTGCTGCTTGGAAGACTTGAGGCTTCTTTGCTATACCAATAAACCATAAAGAAAGGTGCTTAGAGGTATCAGCATTGCAGCAGAAGTGTATACTGATACGTGCCTTATCTTTCTTACGTCCAGGGATTGAACGCGTAGAAAGACCACGATCCGGAGGCATTCTCCAATATAAGCCAGTCTCATCACAGTTGAAGATATCACAAGGCGCGTAAACACGTAGTGCTTTGCGTATCAAGATCATCTAGTCTTCAGCATCATTTCCCAGTGTTATCTCCCTGCCCTCTCCGTACTGCTTGAAATTCTT
>NW_020291085.1:0-8641 GCF_003184525.1 Aspergillus sclerotioniger CBS 115572
TAAATAAATAAAATTTTTTATAAAGAATAAATAAGAATATATTTTAAAACCACGTGTTCATCATATTAGTTAGTTAATATAATTAAGAAATTATTGATAAGATATTTTATTTCCTATATATTTAAGATGAAATAGAATATATTAAAGACTATATCTTTATTAATTATCTTATTTTTGTTATATAGCGGGATATTTACATATCTAAAGAATTTATGTTAAAAAATTATATTATTCTAAATTTATGCAGTATTAATAAAGAAACTAAACTAAACATCTATCTTACATTTATTGTTAAGAATATTGTCATTTTATTAAAGTATTATCTATATATATCAATACTTGATACTTACTAAATATTTTATCAGTGGCTAATATATAAAGATTATGATTATTATCTTACTATTATTAGTTATCACAGTCAAGAAATTTTAATATTATTATAATAAGTTTTATTAACTCTATTTTATTCATATAATAATAAATAAAGACTTATTTAGTAAATCTTTATATATTCTGCTATATATATTAATCATATAATTATTATATTCTTTTTATTTAATAAATATATTAATTATCTTGAGTAAGTCTTTATTAAGTCAAATAACTTAGATATTAAAATTATATCTAAAAAAGCTTTTATTACTTTTTTCTTCTGTCTATCTGCTAGATTAATATATTAATATATTAAGTTTATATATATTTAAAGATAACCTGTATTATATAATTATTAAAGTTTCTCTGGATATTAAAGAATCTTGAATATCATATTAACCTGATTAACTAGTTTTATAACTATATTTATTATTATATAAAAAAAATAGAGCCTTTATAATAATAAAAAATAAAATTATTGAAAAATATATTAAAGAACTCTTCTAGCTTATTTATTCATAATAAATTTATTATTTTTATTATATTTAATAATTTTATGAAAACTAAATATTAAGTTTTGATGAACTATAGTTAGAATTTATGAAAGGACTATTTCTTATTTATTTTAATCGCCTGCTTGAATTTTATATTAATTTAGATATATTTTATAAAAGCTATAATACTATATTATATTATATTATGATTATAAGTATACTGATACTACTATTTCTCTTTATATAGTTATTTATCTAGTATTTTGTTGAGCTGGATATTAATATTAGCTAAGTATTAATACTGGTTAATAAAGCTAGGAGTTTTCTGATTGATATAGATACTTTATAAAATCTATTATTTAATTAAGTATATAGTTATACTGGTAAATATTTATACTAATTGTTAATCTGTAGTAAATATCTCTTTATAATTATCTCTAAATATTATTTTTATTAAAAAACGAAACTTATATTTAATTAGAGTCTTACAATGTACTATATGCAGTAATTCAGACTATAAGTTGTTTAATATCTAGATTAAACTAATATTATTATTAATACTTTATCTTATTTATTATTTTTTAATAATTAAGTTACTGAGTATAATATTAATCTTAATAATAATAGTTTTTTTATATATATTTATCAGATTAATATTATTATATATACAGATTTTACAGTGCTGTTCTTTAATAAGTTTTAGAATTATTTTTATTAAATTTATAAAGATGATTTACATGTATACTATATTTTTAAGATTTTATATTTTAATCATAAACTCACTTTTTTTATTATATTAATAATAAATATATTCCTTTTATAAAGAAATAATGTATTGTTTTCTCTGTTAGCAGTCTTTATATATATAGAAACTTATAATTCTATTTATTATATATTATGATATAAGAAGTTTTCTGACATTCATAATAAACACAGATATTAAAATTTAAATAAGTATCTTTATATCATAAATAATATTATTATTTATAAAGATTATAAATTATTATATAAATATATTACTTGTTATTTTACATGTATGCTGAACAAGTTATATTAGTATATATTATATAATTAAATCTAATTAATTAATAACGTAAACCACAAGCGAGCCGCGAATTTTTAAACAAAATTCCACCCTCTTTATTCAACGCATCATATCTTCAACACCACATATAATATGCCTTCTTCTAAATAATCATGTATTTAAATGGCTATTTCAGCTTATCAGAAGGATCAAATTAAATCAGTATTACATGCTGCGCAGGTTTTTGTAATCCCTGAAAGTATTCTATATAATTGACTTAACAGTATAACACCATGATCAGAAATACGCGCCAATAATCATAAACTTACTTAATTTAAAAAAATGCTTATTAAGTAATTATTAAATACAGATATACAAGGATTTTTAATACAGCCTAAATTTTTATATGAAATGGCAGGAATACTACTTCATATGTGTCTTCAAAATTATACAGTAATTATTAGATCTAATTAATCATATAATTTTACTAAATATTATTCTTAACTATATATATAATATAATAGATAGATTACATATCAACATATAAAACAAGAAGATCTAAAGATTATAATATCATGGTTTTAAACTGTTCAGAAGACTATTTAAGAATACAGTATATATAAAGATAATGTCTAGAATTTTAATGAAACTGGCTTTATAATAGGGCTCTGCTTAGCTACTAAAGTTATTACTGTAGTAGAACACAGTAAGCGACCATACAGAGTTATTCAGGGTAATCATAAATAGGTTATAATTATTGAAACAGTCAGTTTAAAAGGCGTACATATACTACTAGTTATTATACTTAAAGCAGACAATCAATAAGCTGCCTGGTTTCAAGAACCTAAGCTTTCTAGAGACTGGTGGATTGCAACAAGTCAAAATGGCTGGACCACTGATAAAATAGGTCTTCTTTAGCTAAAGAATATCTTTAAACCCTTTTCTAAGCGCTATATGACTGGTGTAAAATGCCTACTTATTCTGGACGGCTATAGTAGTTATTTAATTACTAAATTCGATGATCTTTACAAATAGAATATATTAATATGTCTTTATATGCCTGTCCATACTTCATACCTTCTTTAGCTGCTTGATATGGGTGTTTTTAGCCCGCTTAAAAAAGTATACAGGAAGCTTCTTAAAGGATATATAATTATAGATAATAATCATATTAATAAAGAAGACCTTTTATTATTATATCTAGATATATGGGCTTAAGTCTTTATTTTTATAAATATCTGCAGTGGCTTTGCAGGAGCAGGGCTTAAGCCATTTAATTAAGAACATGTTCTTTTTAAGCTTATCTTTCGACTACGTACGCCTACACCTGCACCATCACTAGTTAAAGGATTGATTTTGTCTGCTTTCCAGACTCCATAAAATACTCACTAGCTAGATCAAAAAATACGCAGCCTGTAGAGTAGTCTTAATACTAAATAAAAGCTTTCTAGTAATCCAGTTACTTATATTCAATATCTTGAGAAAGCCGCTCAAATAGCTATACAAACAAATCTTCTTTTACAGCAAGAAATCAAGATTTTACAGGCTGAAAATAAGTGAAAATATAAAAAGAAAGTAAGAAGGCGTGCTCTATTAGGAGATAATATTCTTTTATCTATACAGAAAGGTCAAAGTCGTGTTCAGCAGCTAAATACGCAGCTTATTAAGCAATCTGAACAATCTACTCCTATACTTTATCAACAGGCTCCGCAACGCTGCAGTGGCTGTGGAACATTTGGACATATAATTCAGAACTGCTCTAATAAATAGCTACTTTTTCATATATTTATTTAATCAAATTTCTTGGAGTTGGTGGTTGAAAAGCTTTAAGTAATGGTGGCTATAGCAAAGGATCCGCGGCTCGCTTAGATTCGCGGCTCGCTTGTGGTTTACGTTATATAAATTACTTAATTAAATAGCCTGTCTCTTTATAAGTCCTGTAATTCTGATATATTAAAAAATATACTATTTGTGACGGCAGCTCCACCGGGTATTACGTGACGCTTACATCATCCTGTTTATTCTGTTTACTTTGCTATTACCAGTATTGTTTTTCTTTAGTGAATGCCTATAATACTTTCTGTTTTTATTTTTTTCTCTTCACGCTTAAAGTTCTAGAGTAGTTAATATTAATATAACTTTATTTTATATTATATAATTATCTTATAATTTTAAGCATTATCTTTCTATCTCTTTCTTACTACTATATATAGTCAATTTTTATTAAGCTATTAACAGTCCTCCCACTCGTGTTTTTAATAATACTTAACAGCTAAACATAACCTATCTGACTAACTAAACTAAATAGAATAATTAAAAAAACATCCAGACCTCTGCTTTTAAAAATAATTAAAGATTTTCTATAATAGTTCTTAATAAACCAGACTAGAAAAACAGATTTAATCAGACTAAATTTAATACTTGATATTAGAGAGATCTGAAGTAGATTTTTAATATCCTGCTACAGATTTTTACTGATCTAGAAATTAACAAGAATAATCTTTTAATATTCAAAATAGATAGAACTAGGAGATCACTATCTTGACTCATAAGAAAGAGAAAATAATTAAAAAACAGAATATCTTAGTCTTATAAATATCTTATCTAGTAAAAAATGTTTCATGTAGTAAAGTAGTTACTAAATTGAAAGAATACTGAAAATCCCTAATCCTGTCTTATTTAATAATAGAAAAGATATTTTTTAAAGACTAGGTACAAGCTATATACTAAAAACTAAAGATTAATTTTAATTAATTTTTTATTTTAACTATACAGTTTATCTATATTACTAATTACTATATAAATAATACTAGAAGATATCTGATTTTTAGAATCTATTGTAACACTATTAATCTCTATCTTAATGTAGAGAATATTTTATAGTATTTAGAAGCTATCTTTACTGACTTGAATAAGATTTGTAATACTTATTACCAGTATGATAAATTATATATAAAGATTAAAAAAAATTCTATATTTTTATCTTATATCTTTATTATCTAGTTATAGAGATAAGGATCAGTAAGAATACCTGAAAAAGATCTATATAATAAAATATCTTTTAAATTAAAAAATTTGGTTTTATACAGTTTTAATAAGAATTATTTTTTAAATTATTATATAAAAGAATACACTAACTTTACTGACTTTATTAATAACTTAGTAAAATACTATATCAAGAATAATACTATAATTATTAGTAATTAAAGAAAGATTTAAAATCCTTATATTATTTTAGTTATCTTAAGTATTAAAAATATATTTTTTAAAGCTTCCACCCGTGCTTCTAACATAAAACTTAAAGATAAAAAAACTTTAATAAGAAAAGAAAAGTACTTTTACTATAAGAAATCAGATTACTAAGAAATAATTAAAAAAGAAGATTATATACATAAAAATCTTAAAGATTTTAAAGAAGAAATCTGAACTACTAAAAAACAATATCTAAAAAAAGACTTTTTTTCTAAGTATATTAAAAGCTTAAGTTAGTATAATAGATTTACAAGATTTACTAGAAAATTATAATAATATTAATTTTATTTGTACACTTTCACTTTAAAATAAATATCTTTTTAATCAGGATCCTTGGATATTATTATAATAATTATAAAGAATAATTTATATTAAAATTGTAGAACAAGTTCTATTATAAATTATAAATTAAGTTTAAACTTTTAATTATATATTACTTCTAGACCAATAAATAAATAGAGATTATAAGTTAATATATTATATAAAGTCTTATTCTCTTTATAAATTATTACGAAGATAACTAATGTAAATTATTATTATTAATTAACTTTATTTTTATAGTCTTACTACAGAAATCTATAAAACTGTTATTGTTTGTAATTAAGGAAGAATATAAATCTTATATCTTTTTTAATTAGATATCTTTTTAAAACTTTGTTATAAATACTGTTAACTAATAACAGCCTTAAACTTTAATCTATTATATAAAATAAATAAAGAATCTACTTAAAAATAATATATAAATAACTTAACAGAAGTCCATACAGTTGATTAATAATATTATTTTATAAACTTTATTATTAAAAATAAGATATATATTAATATCTGTAACTGATACTAAAAATAACTATTTAGATTTTTTTTAGAAAGCTGGTATAGCCTAGTACTTATTATCAAAAAGATTAGTTATAAATTTAGAGTTCTACTATCTGATAGTAAAAAATTTTATTTAATCTTTTATTTCAATAATATTTATTTATATAATATCTTAAAACTGCTGCCCGGACAGGTCCTTGATTAAAAATTTCTTATTAAAATCAATAACTGTACTAAATAAAAAGTTAAATAGATTTCAAAGAACTAATTGCAGGCTGGTATACTGTAATATCAGGTTAAATAAGTTAGATTAAATAAAAAAAACTGTAAATAATATTCTGCTGAAGATTTTAAGAATATATTATTTTACTTATATAATTTTTATACTTATTATCTAGATTAATTAAGATCATTTAAAAAGCTAGCTTGATAAATTATTATAGCTGAGAAGGATAGATTTACTGCAGATTATAATAATAATAATATCTTTCTAACTGAGGATAATCGGATTTAAGTAGAGAGATAAGATAATAGCAGCTCTGCCAGATATCATATAATATTTATATTATCTTATTTATATTATTTATTTTACTGTTATCAGTATTATTTTTCTTTAGTAAATACTTATAATACTTTCTGTTTTCCTTTTTTCCTCTTCACACTTAAAGTTCTAGAGTAGTTAGCACCAATATGACTTCATTTTGTGTTGAATGGCCGTCTCACTATTTATTATAAAATTATTTAAAAAATTTAATATGCTTCTTCTCCTTATACAGGCACCTTATCTTAAGATAATAAAATATAGATTGTAATAGTATTCATATAATCTATATAATCTTAATCTTTTTAATTAAAAAGATCTTATTAAATATAATTATATATTAGTATCAGGTATTTTTATTATATTCATTACTAATTATTTTAAATTATTCTACCTGTATAGCCTTATCCTTACTATTTTTAAAAAATCAAATTTTATTTAAATAATATACAATAATATAGGCTCCACTTCTCTAGCTTACTTATAATAATATTATAAGTAATAAAGAAATTATCTTTATTTATAGATAACTTTATTTTACTACAAGTATAAAAACTCTTATTTTTTACTATTTATATAGTTCTTCTATTTTTTCTATTAAATATCTTATTCTTATAATGTTATATATATATTAACTATCTTATATTAATAATAATACTTTCTTTAAATTATATTATTTATTTCTTATTACATATCTTATTATTACTATTGAATTATCTAATATTAATATTATATAATCTCTTATATTATTAGCCTGATATTATATATTAAGTTACTTGATAATTAAGTAATTAGTTATTTATATTAATAATCTTAAAAAATTATATTAAATATCTTATTAAGTTTTTGCTTTTTTTGATTTTCTGATAATACATGGATATATTAAAATATATTTCATTATGATTTATTAGAGAATTATGTAATATTTTAATAATATTTTATATTTTTTATATTTTTTATAATGCCCGCACCCGTATCATAACTTATTATATTATTATTATTCATATTACTTCTATTATTATTTTAATAACTATTATTAATTGAGTATTTTAGATATATACTATTTATATATTCAAAATTATTAATCTTTATAATATTAATAATATATATTAAGAAGACAGTCTCTAATGTTATCAGTACATTTTATATCTTAATAAAACTTATAATAAATATATATACTGTTCAGGAATGTGTTATTTTAATAAATTAATAAATTATATTTTATTTAAATTTTTATATAATTATTAATAAAAATAATAAATTTTTATTAAGTATTTTCCATTTATAAATACAGTTATGGAGATATATTATTATTAAATAAGATTTAATAGTACTTTATATTAGATTATATTTATAATAGTAATCATTATTCTTTAAAGTATATTTTATTACTGACAAGAAGATAACTTTAAAAATAATATATATCAAAATAATAATATTATTAGTTTTATTATTAGTCTTATTATTACTGTTACTACTGCCTTTATCAACATCTTCTAATATTTTCAAGATTATCTCTTTTTTTTATATATTTTAATATTCCTATTACTTTTTTTTATAACTCTAAATATATACTTATTAGAAACAAGATTATTAATTACTTTAATTATTCTTAAAGATCTTTCCTGTATTATTTTATTAATTTTAAAAAAAGTTTTTTAGAATATCTTTTTTCTGTAATTAATAAATAATAATATATCTTTATTTATATAGTTTTTATATTAAGATTTACAGTTATAACTTTTTTAATGCTATAATTTTATTAAGATTTACTTAAATCATCTTTATTTACAAAAAAAGATATTAGTTTTATTTATGCTATTTTTTAATTATTTTACTATATTTAAAAAATCTTTATTTTCTTAATATATATAAGAAGCTTTTAAGTATCATTATTTAAAAAGTATCTAAATTATTTAACTATATATTTAATTTATGTATCTCTAGTTTTTCTTTATATAATAATTTTATTAATCTACTATTCCTATTTTCTATTAATTAAGATTAATGAAGAATAATATTAAATTTCTAATCTAATTTTATAATATTATAGTAATAAAATATTTAGTATTAAATATAGATTTTTATATTTTTTAATAGTAATAACATTTTATTTAACTACAAGTCCTAAATATTATAATA
>NW_020291086.1:0-8638 GCF_003184525.1 Aspergillus sclerotioniger CBS 115572
AGTGTCCTTATATCCTATCCTCCGTTATGGCGTCGCCATGATATTGTCATGCCACTGATATGTTATTTCATGTCGCTGCCATGTCCTGTCGTAGCGCCGACATGTTGTAGCGTGTTGGTGACATGCCCACCGTGGTCACGTGCTGTGTAACCGTTCCGGGCGTCGGTTACTCAGATCGGGATTCTACTCGATAAGAGTCCTTGTCTCTCGGACGTGGCCTTCTGCCTGACGAGTCCGCCTCACTAGTTGTTCAGCTAGCAGGGGTCCGTAACAGTTTCTTTATAGTTTTAAAAAGCTTCTCAGGTTTTTTTTAGATAGTTTGTGTACTTCTTTAGATATTGTTAATTTAAAATTATAGAACTAGACAGGCCAGAATATAAAACATTCTGGTTCTGGATAGTCAATAGAATCTAATTATTTTTAATTATTCTTTATCTGATTCTAATATGACAGGTCTGATATGAATATTAATAAAAAAGGTAAATAAGTTCATATTAGATAATATAAGCTTTTATTTTATAGAATCTTATAACTAGTTTTCAGGTAAGTATAATATAATTTTTCTATTAATTAAAAATATTTTTTTATAGTTGTATTTCTCTTAAAACATATTTTTCTTATTTAAAATCCTTTTAACTTTCTACTTTATAGTTCTATCTTTGATAATTATAGTATCGAATTATCAGTTAATAATCTCTTATATTAATAAAAGATATATAATAGCGGGCTAAAATAAATTAGTATAAAATATATGACAAATTTCAGTTAATATATTTAATTTATAGATATATATTCTGATTTACTCGAGTGTTGTAATTTTTATATTATATTAATGTAACTTCTTATTGAAATAATTAATAGTAATATTTTTTAAATTTAACTAAATCTTGTTACTGACTTTATAGCAGGGTGCTAATTTTTATTACTCGTTAATATATTATTTCTATACCTTTTAAATAATTATGATCATTGAATTAATAATATTGCGGGCTTCCTAAACCTTATGAAGAATAAATCTAATCTATTCTTAAAAACTTTTAATTCAATAATTTTTTAAGATATTGATTTTGATTATTAGATCTAAAAGCTTTATATAAAAACTGTACTGTAAAAAAAGAATTAATTTTAATAAATATAGATTTCTAATGATTAAAACTAGTTAAGTTATTACTAATAATTTTTATTACTTAGTTCATTACTGATTAATAAAGTACTGTAGGAATATCTTGATAATTATAATATAATACTTTATAATACTGTCTGTTTTTGAATAATAACTTATAAAGAACTAATTCTTAATTTTTAGTCTTATATATTTTAATCCAGAGCTTATTTATAAATTATAAGCCTTAGTTAGAGATTATAGACTGTAATACTTTATAATAATTATAAAAAGCTCTGATAGAGATATTTATAAAGTCTTTTATATCTATACTAGATATAGTTTTAATAATGATCATCTTTATTAACTGATTAGTAATAATTATAAAATTCTTACACTCTTAGAACTCAGGAAGATTTATTAAAAAGTTGATTATAATATCTTATTAAGGTTAGTCTAGGATTAGTAGTAACTTATTTAAATCTTATTTATAATTTTATTACATAATATTAGCTCTGCAGCTATTACAGTTTTAATAAAAAAAATATTTTTATTTATATTTAATTCATAATAATAAGTAATAATCTTATATTTTTAATCTTATTCAGGATGTTCGGTGATTATATTATCATAAATTTCTTAAATAATTTAGATTTATAAAGACTCTAAATTAACAATTTAAGCTTATTTCTGAACGAATAGATACTTATTAATATGTAATTAATATTTTATAATAAAGATCTTTAGTTTTAATTATTTAAAAAGATTAAATTAATCTTTAACCATAATTTTCTAATATTTCTTTAGATTTTTATTAATTTTTGTAATCTTTATCTATACTTTGTCTAGGATTAATTCTCTAAACCCTTTCTTATAAAAGTTATTTTTAATAAATATTACATAAGCAAGCTCTTTTCCTGATATTAAATAGAATAACCAGATTTTATAATTTATAATATACTTATTTTTTTTTAAATATATTGTAGATTTTTCAGGACAGAGTGTCTGATCTAGTATTTATTATTTCTAAATAATAATTAATTACAAAGTTAAAATAGTTTAGAAATTAGGTCCACTATATTTACTATTTAGAGAGTTATTACTGAATTATAAACTATTCTAGATTTTAGTAATTATTAAGAATCTTAAAATAAAAAATGATAATTTACTCTAGTTTCTATTTCTGTAAGATTTAAATAATAATTAGTAATTTCTTATTATAAATCTTATAGTTATATTTTACTGGTAAATTTTTTTTAAAAAAAATGGACCACAAACTGGAGGATTTTCTGATTATTTTATTAGAACAGAATTTCTCTGTATACTATCTAGATAAGTTTATTCTTAATAATATTTTTTATCCAGTATTTTAATATGTTAAGACTAGAACTATAATAAAAATTTCTTTAAGAATTTTAAAAGCTGTCTATATCTCTAAAGTCTACTTAAACTTGATATTTTTTTATAGGTTAAATTGAAAGATTTAAATGGATTTTCCAGTTTTAAAAAAATTATTAATAAAAGTTGGTAAATCTTAAAAAAGTCTAGGTATCACAGATAATCTTCAGTCTTTTAATTTTTTATAATCTAGACTTTAATAAGATTCATATAAATCCTAGTCTCTATTTTAATAATAAACTTTAAATACTTAATAAAGATAATCTTAAATTTATATTTATTAATATTTATTTAAAGATCTGTACTATGTAAACACTCTAAAACTTATTATATCTAAACTTAATATTAAATTAATTTATTACTTAGAAAAATAAAAATATTATTTATTTATAAAGAGTGAAATTTATTAAGACACTTCTATAAGATTTAGTTAATATATTATTAAAAAACATTTTGACAGTTAGTAAGACTGAATAAAGCTTTTGACTCTTTAAATAATCCAAAATAAGTATGAAAACTAGTTTTTTACTTATTATCTTTGTTAATCTATATATAATAACAAACTTGAATTATATTTAATTTAGTAAAGTAGCAGGTCTTAAAAATATATTACAAGGTTTTTTAGATTAAAGATAAAGAGTAATAATTCTTTATAGTTATCTGATTAAAGATTTAATAGTTTATAAAAAAGTATAAGTCTCTACTAGACTTTAAGATAAATAATATAAAAATAATTATCAAAGAGTTGCTAATATACATGAACCTCTTTTCTAATAAGTTAATTAAAATTTTTGATAATATTAAAAGTTTTAATTAATTTATCTAGTATAGAGATCTCTAG
Source organism: Aspergillus sclerotioniger CBS 115572 (assembly GCF_003184525.1). Lineage (NCBI taxonomy): Eukaryota > Fungi > Ascomycota > Eurotiomycetes > Eurotiales > Aspergillaceae > Aspergillus > Aspergillus sclerotioniger. The sequence goes on from NW_020291086.1 coordinate 3,342, forward strand.
AAGATTTCTTATTTCTTATTCTCTATATTTTTAGTTAATTCAATAGTATGGTTAATATCTGGATAATAAAATAGTAGAATATTTATTACAGTCTTATTAAAAATATCCAGATATTTCTAATAAGATTCAGACAGTTTATACCTAATCTTTACTGGATTCTTTAATTAATTAAGCTTATAAAAGATTTTATTAATATCTGTTAAACTTACTATATATAATTTTATAATGTCTTCTTTTTTCTTCCAGTCCTTTTATATATATTATATATTAGTAAAGATCTCATGAAATATTAAGATCTAGTTCTGTTTTTATCTATATTAAATCTTAATCTCTATATACTGAATATAGAGGGTTGAGTCTAACTTGGAGTACTATCTTTTAATACTTTATCTATAAGAACTTTGATATAATATTATATTTATAGATATATAATAAGATATACAGATATATATATTTTTACAGATTTCTATTAATATTTAAAAATATTCTGATAAGTTTAGTTATAAAGATGTTTCCTTTAAATTCTTTAATACTTTATAGTTTAATTGGGATCCATTTTAATTTATATTTAATTATAAAGTTCTAGTTAATTATCCTGTGTAATATATAGCTAGTATTAATTAAGATATTTATAAAATAAATTCTATTAATCAATTTTAATATAAAGAAGGTGTGATAGCCTTTAAATCTCTATACTTTATTTTTAAATCTTTTATAACCGTAGTCTACTAGTAAGTATCTTTCTAGATAATAATCTAGAAAAGCTATACTTTTTAAAAAAAGATTTATAAAATTATTAAGATTTTCTAACTAGCTTTCTTTACAGGATCTCTTTTAAATAAGGTTTGAAAGATCTTATTCTTTAGATTTTTCTTATTCAGAGAATATTATAGAAGTCAGAATATTTAATAATATAATAATTTAAAACTTTATAATAAAAGTACAGTCTCTACTCTTTATATTAATTTAAAGTCTTCTTTAATATTTAGTAGACTTGTTTAGCAGATTTAATACTAGTCATAGTTACTTTCTAGTTTATAATATTATTAAAGTTTTTTTCTAATGGAATTACCTGTCCAGATATTAGAATATTAAAATTATTTAAAAGATTAGTTAATCTTTATTAGTTTATCTGTTATTTATTTAATATTTATTATTTATTAATAAAAATTATTATTCAGAGCTTGATATAGGTGGTTTTTGTTAATTATATTGTTCTAATTATAATTACTAATCTTGATTAACAGGCTGTTAATCTTAATAAGAAGATTATTAACTGTTTAATTTCTTTAATAAAGTATAGATAGCTTACTGATAACTTTTCTTTAGCAAGTAAAGTTCTTATAAATCAGTTTAAAATAATTAAGATTATAATTGAGAAGATAAGACTTTTTTACTTAATCTTGATCTATAGATTAATCTTTATCTTGATTTCTCTGTCTAGAAGTATAAATATATATTAAATTATTTAGCTGATGATTTAATAAATTATTATTAATTAATCTTAAGTTTTATTCATATATTATTAAATTAACTGGAAAACGTATTCTTATTTTTTTCTATTAAAATTAGTAGAAATCAATAATTTGAGTTTTTTTTATTGTCACTAGTTTCTGGAAAGATATTGGTACTAATATAGGAATTAATATAATAAATATTTAAGAAAGTAAAATTTAGTTATTAATAAACTGCTTAATCTGTAAGAGGCTGGCTTAAATTTTATTATTTATTATAAAGTCCTGTTAGAAGAGGGTATACTGTATTTAAATATTCTAAAAAGTTAATTTTTTTTTATTTAATTAATTATATTATAATATTATTGTGGGAAGTACTGCCAGGTTAACTTACTAAATTTATTAATATGTTATAATTATAATATATAATTGATACTGATCTGATAGGTGATTCTTAAACAAACAAAATTTAAAATTATAATAAGCTTAAGAGTCTAAGAATTACTCAAGATATATAAAAGTAAGTAAAAGTTAAATTATTTAAAGAGTTATTTAATTTAGAGATTAAATAATCTTTCTTATAGCTAATCTTTCTTGAAGTCTTTTTATATAATATTAAAAATCTTTATATTTTGTAACTAACTTTTTTATAGTTTCAGGAACCTTCTCAGATTTTTATTATTATTAAATAATTTCTATATTTCTTTAGATGTTGTTGATTTAGAGTTATAGAGCTAGACAGGCCGGAACATAGGATGTTCTGGTTCTAGATGGCTGACAGGGTCTAACCCTTTTCAGAGTATATAGGGGACTCTAGGGGTCCGCAGAAGTATCTGCGGGTAATGATGGCCTTATGGTCTTGTCTTGACCTTTTCCCCTAAAAAGGTTCATTAAATCCTGATAAGATATTATAATAAACTTTTTAATAAAGATTCCTGAGTCTTAAGACTATAAGAATATTATAATCATTACTAATCAGCTAATAAAGAAGCATATTATTAAGACTATACTTACTATAAATATAAAAGACTTTATAAATATATTTATTAAAGTTTTTTATACTTATTATAAAGTACTATAATTTATAATCTTTAATCAGGGCTTACAATTTATAAATAAGCTTTAAACTATACTATATAATACTTTAGAAATTAAAAAGAAATTTATAATTTATTATTTAAACATAAATAGTACCACAGAGCGCTGAATTATAATTATTAAAATATTTTATAATACCTTATTAATTACTTATAAATAAATTAGTAAAAATTATTATTTATAATTTAACTAATTTTTAATAGGTAGGAATCCGTATCTATAAAGATTAGTCTTTTTCTGTAATATATTTTTATATAAAGCTTCTAAATTTAATAATTGAGACTAGTGTTTTGAAAAATTAATAAGTTCAAAACTTTTAAAAATGAGTTAAAATTATTTTTAATAAATTCTAAAAAGCCTGCAACAGTACTAATTTAATAATAATAATTATTTAAAAAGTATAAAATAATATATTAATTAATAATAAAATTCAGTATTCTGTTATAAAGTTAGTAATAAAATTTAATTAGATTTAAAAAATATTACTACTAATTACTTTATTAAGAAGTTAGATTAATATAATATAAAATTTATAATACTTAAACAGATTAGAATATACCTATAAATTAAATTTATTAATCAAAATTTATTTTATATTTTATACTAAACTGCTTTAGTCTGCTATTATAGATTCTTTGTTAAATATAAGAAATTATTGATTAGTAACTAGATTTTATAGTTACTAAAGATAAGAGTGTAAAATAAAAAGTTAAAAAAAATTCAAATAAGAAAAATATATCTTAAAGGAAATATAGCTATAAAAATATTTTTATTTAAGTAGAAGAATTATATTATATCTATCTGAAAGCTAGTTACAGAAATTTATAAACTAAAAATCTATAATATCTAGTATAAATTTATCTATTCTTTTCTATTAATATCTATATCAGCTTTATTATATTAGAATTAAGTAAGGAATGGTTAAAAAGAATTAAACTCTATTAAATATCTAGAAATAGAATATTTTATATTGTAACTTATCTAGCTTTATAATTTCAAATTAACATTTATAAAAATATAGAAATTATATAATAAAAAAGAAGAAATCTAAAAAACTGTTTAAAATCACAGAGAAACTAGCTGAAAGATATTAAGTTTTTAATACTGTATAAATTGTTTTTAAGAAAGATTAATTATAAGAAGAACTATTTAATCTGTAGTTAGTTAACTCTCTAGATAATTTAATTTTCTACTTACCATCATATATCTTCAGTAGTTCTTCAGCTCTTGAGCCCCTTACAGATCATGGTGGGGTAAGAAGGTCCTTCTCTGTTAGCTGGATAAAGAATCAGAAGAATTACTTTCTAGTCCTATAATTAGTATATTTTTGTTTCTCTTATATTTCTTTTTAATTAGTATCTTATCTAGCTTTACTAGTTGTCTTTGCAGTTATAATATCTTAAATATTACTTTTTTTATATAGGTTTTATGTTAAAACAGCCATATTATTATTTTTACTATTTTTAAAGAGATTAATTAATCTAGTTATATTTATAAACTTACTGTCTTCTTAGAGATTAAATATTTCAGAATATAAAGACTTAATAATAATATTATTTAATAAATTAAATAAGTCTTTTCTAAAGATCGTAGTTTAAGTATAAGACATTATTTTCAGTTCTAAAACTTTCTTATAAAAAGAATAATTAGAACTGTTAGATATATACAAAAAAGATATAGAATAGTATAAAATTAATCTTAAAAATAATATTAAATCTTATACTATAAATTTATATAATATAAATAATATATATATATAAGAGTATAAAATTAATTATTAGTTTTCCAGAGTTTCTGTGGCAGCAGAACAAGGAAGACAATGAATTTGTAGTAGTATGATCATCTGTCAAACAACGAGAGCGTCTGTAGACATAGCTATATACTGAAAGACTGATATATAGATATAGAATATATGGAAAAGATCTCTAGTTATGAAGATAGAGACAGTCTGTTAGACAATTAATATCTGCAGGAAATATTATATATATAAAAAAGAAAGACTGATATTATTTTTATAAATCTAAAAATTATAATCTACTTTATAACTGAGATAATAAATAAGATATTATATAAAGAAAGAACCATGATTACAGTGTATATAATATTTATTGAGAATATAATTAATTCTTTAATGATCTGTATATACGGGACCAGGTTTAATAAGATTATATTTATATAAATTAGATTGAATATAATTAATAAAACAAATATTAATAAGATTTAGGATTAACAAAGCTCTTATTATTATCTGAAGAATTAATAAAATAATTATTTATATAAACAATATTATTTGTATAACAATAAGATTTAAATTAATTAATAAATAAGATATTATAAATACTTGATGATTTAAGTAGATTTAAATGATATCTATATCTTTTAATATACTGAATAACTATATAAGATTACTGTAGTGTTAAAAGAGTTTTATATATTTTAAATCTTAGTAATATAAAGTTTAATCAGGATTTTATTATCAAAACTAAAAAATATAGTCTGATAAATATTCATTATAATAAAGTTTTATATACATGGAAGCGAATTTCGTAAATTTTCTAATATTTAGATAAGAGTTAATATAGTCTTGTCTAGTGAATAATAAAGATTTAAATAAATATCAAGGTTAGTATAGATCTATGTTAGACGCCTCAGGCAATCCAGTGACAGACAGCGCGCCGTCCCGGCGTGCCATAGTCACGGGACTTAAAAGAAGATAAATTATTTGATTAAATAGTCTAGTTAGAT
>NW_020291087.1:0-8618 GCF_003184525.1 Aspergillus sclerotioniger CBS 115572
AAAATAAATAGTAACATTAGCTTCCATTAAGACTTTACTTTTATATAAAACAATATCACGTATACAATTAAGAAATATACTTATATCTTTATAATAAACTAGATTCCTAATCTACTTTATAATAATATTATCTTTCATATCCAGCTAGAAGTAATTGATTTTATTAGTCTTTTAATAATCTAAAATATTATAACTATTATTACCGGCTCCAGAGTATCTATTACTAGAAGATCTAAAGTTTGTATTTATTATTAATAAATAATATTATTATTATTTACGACTTGTATATTCGCGGATAATATTATTAATTAATTTTTAAAAGTATCTAAATATTATTAAGTATTTTTAATAGCATTCAGTATATCATATATAAATAATTCATTAATTTAGTAACTAGTAATAATAAGATTAATAAGTATAATATTTAATAAGGATTCTGTACACAGTACTTGGCTCAAAATAAACTCAGTTTATAAAGATTAAATATCTTTAATAAAAGAAAAGAAAATAAGATACTACAGCTAAAGAAAGTATAAAGATTTAAAAACCTTTATTGATAAACAGTAATAATATAGATAATATTTCTTTTATTGTAATTATTCCAGAGGGAATCTTAGCTTAAAATAATTAAAAAATACTGGAAATTAGTATCTATTTCTCAGAAGAAGTAAATAATAATATAAAAAGAAGAATAGATACTAAATTTATAGATTCTGAAATAATAGTAAGATCTATATTAAAACTCTATAATCTTAATAGAAAAACAGATCTTAAACAACTAAGTAGATGAAGAGGATTAAAAAGAGGATTAATAGAATATCTAAAAGTTTACTGCAGATATCTAATAAAGTAAGTAATAGAAGAGTTAGTTAAACACAGAAATTCCTTAATAGCTTTATTGAAAAATACTTTTATTAATATTCTAATTAAGAAAATAAAGACAATAACTTATGAATACAGATTCTTACACATATAATCTAATAAGAATATAATCTACATAATATAGAGTATCTTAATCAAATTTTACAGTATAGGAAGAATCTGAAAGAACATAAGATAAAGTAATCTAATAAATTAAATCAATAGTTTAAAGATTATACTTTAATAATATTTAGTACTCTTAATACAGTAAACTGATAAAATATATAAAATATAAAATACTAAATACAGAACAGAAAATACTATAAAAACAGAGACAGAACGGCGATGATAAAGCAAATAATAAAATTAATAAAACAACAAGAAGAAAATAATAATAGAATATTGAAATATACATTTAATAGTAATATTCAGTTACTGAGATTTTTAAACACCCAAAACCAGTAGAATAATAAAATAAAAAGGAAAACAGCTAATAGATAGAACAGACAGACAGAATAACAATATATATTATTAAATAAATATTAATAAAAGTCTAGAATCAGCCTGTAAACATGCTACCATTTTTTTAACAACTTAAAAAATATATATAATATAATAATGTGTCTAGAAATAAGGAAGCTTATTAATATAGCTGTATACTGAAAGACTGATATACAGATATAGAAGGAACGTAGGGTAGACCTTAAACAGAAAGACAAGGAAATAGCATTGGGGAGCCGGAACCTCTATGTACATGAAGAAGGGACCCGACGAAGCAGTCACAATAGTAGTTTTAATTATCAGTATAAAAGGGATAATTATATAATAAATAATTATATAATATAAGTACTTACTGATCTTGATTTTTATAAAGTAGAATATTACTGGTAAAGATAATATAAGTTTTAGTATATGGTTTATTACAGTTATTGTATATACTATGATTTTATGGTTAATAATTAGATAGTTACTGTGATTATAAATATTTATATTATTAATTATTAGTGCGACCGCTGATATTGAAGTTATTAGAGTTATAATTTATAATATTAGATTAGGCGGCAGTAATATTATAGAGATGTTATTAATTATTTTACTGCTATGGTTAATTACTTTGTAGATTCTGTGATTGATAGTTCTGATTTTATTATTATAGTTTATTAATATTCTAGTTATTAAAGCTCTGTTTATATCTGTTGTTGGGATTCTAGTTTGTATTCTAGTTATATTAATTATCTTCTTAAAAGTAATTGTAGTCTTAATAGGGGTGTTGTTAATTACTATTATAATAGCTGTAACTGTTACTATTACTGTAATACTAATTACTATTATTAGATTAGTTAGTATAATATTAAGTATAATAAGTAATATTAATATTAGCTAGATCTCATTATATAAATAATTTCTGGATAAGAGACTGTAGAAAAGAATCAAGTTTATTCTTTTTAGTAGATTATGGAATATATTATTAAAAGTATGTATTAACATAATTCTATATAAATAATATTTATTAAAAAGAGGTATTTGTATTAATAGTACAGATTAAATAGATAATCTTTTGAGCAAACTTCTGGATAGAATATTAAGCTTATTTATAATGATAGTAGAATTCGGTTTCAAATATTTGACAAACTTATAAAACACGTTATTTTCTAAAGAAGTAGATTCTCTGGTTAATTATTAATACTTTAAATTAAAAGGTTTGAAGCCATATTATAATATAGCAGCGCTATAAAAGTAAAGTAATAATGTTAGTTTTAATTAAGGCTTTACTTTTATATAAAGAAATGTTATATATATAATTAAGAAATATGTTTATATCTTTATAGTAGACTAGATTATTAATCTATTTTATACTAATATTATTTTTTATATTTAACCAGACGTAATCAATCTCATTAGTTTTCTAGTAATCTGAAATATTATTATTAGTATTATTATTACTCGTATCAAAGTATCTGTTATTACTGATTGAAGAATGCAGAGTTTACGATGATAATTATATTGAACAAATAATAATATTATTATTTAGAACTTGTATATTCGCAGACAAAGTGGCTAACTAGTTTTTAAAAATATTTAAATATTATTAAGTACTTTTAGTAATATTCAGTATATTATATATGTTAGAGGTATGTAGGGAGACGTGGAACAGTGCGAGGTTAGCCTTAGAGATCAGGCTAAGTCTTATATTGCAAGTCTATGTAATACAAACAATATATACATGTAGGTATAGAATTAATCACTAGCCTTTTGAACCTTCTGATAACTAGTATAGTAATTATTTTATTAAATTATCTAATTAGATAATTTATTTAATTAGATAATCTATTTTCTTATAATCTTATAATCCTGATATACTAGAAGAATATACTATCTATTATAAGATTATTTCAAATATTTAATATTCTGTTTCTTTTTATACAGGCATCTTACCCTGAAGTGGTAAGATATAGTTTATAATAATATTTATATAATTTATATAATCTTAATATTCTTTATTTCAAAAAATCTTGCTAGATTTAATTTTATATTAGTATTAAATATTTCTATTATATTTATTACTGATTATACTAAATTATCCTGCTAGTAGAGTCTTATTTTTACGATCTTAAAAAGATAATATTTTATTTGAACAATATATAATAATATAAACTCTAATTCTTTAGCTTTCTTATAGTAATATTATAAGTAATAAATAAATAAAGAAATTAAATAAAGAAATTATTTTTTCTTATAAATAACTTCATTTTTACTGTAAGTATAAAAGCTTTTATTCTTTATTATTTATATAGTTCTTCTTTTACGTTTTCCCTATTAAATATCTTATTCTTATAATCTTAATATATATATTGATTATCTTATATTATTAACAGTAATTTTCTTTCTGATTACACTGTTTATTTCTTATTATATATTTTATATTTATTATTTAATATTAAGATTATATAATTTTATATTATTAGCTTAATATTATGTATTAAGTTTCTTAGTAATCAGATAACTGATTATTTATATTAATAATCTTAAAGAATTATATTAGATATCTTATTAAGTTTTTACTTTTCTTTTCCTTCTTCTAATAGTATGTAGGTGTATTAAAATATATTTTATTATAATCTATTAAAAAGTTACTTAGTATTTTAAATAATATCATTTTTCTTATATCTTTTATACTGCTTATACTTATATTATAACTTATTATATTATTATTAATTAAATACTTTAAATATATACCGCCTGCGTACTTAAGACAAATAACTCTTATAATATTAATAATATATATTAAAAGAGTAGTTCTTAATATTACTAATATATTTAACATCTTAATAAGACTTATAACAGATAATTTATTTACTACTATTACCTTAAGTACTATAAGTATATATACTATTTAAAAATATATTACTTTTATAAATTAATAAGTTATATCCTGTCTAAACTTCCACGTAATTATTAATAAGAATAATATATTTCTACTAAGTATCTCCTACTTATAGATACAGTTATAAAGATATACTATCATTATTAGATAAGATCTGAAAGTACTTTAATATTATTTTAAGCTTGTAATAATAGTTACTGCTTTTTAAAATATACTTTACTATTAGTAGAAAGCTAGCTATAAAAATAATTTATATAAAAATGATATCATTATTAATTTTGTTATTAATTTTATTATTACTATCATTACTGCCCCTGCTAATATGTTTTTTAATATTCTTAAGACTGTTCCTTCTCTTTTTTATATATTTTAATATTATTATTATTTTCTTTTTTTTAGTTTAGGCGTGTAATTATTAGAAAAAAGATTATTAATTACTATAATTATTTTCAAAAGTCTTTTCTATATTGTTTTATTAATTAAAAAAGAATTTTTAAAAATTTCTTTTTTATAAATAATAAATAATAATATATTTTGTCCATGCAGTTTTGTATAAACATTTACAATTATAACTTTTTTAAGTTTATAATTTTATTAAGATTTACTTCAATCTTCTTCTCTTATAGAGTTAGATATTAGTTTAGTTTATACTATCTTTCTTGTTATTCTATTATATTTAAGAAATCCTTATATTCTTAATATATATAAGAGGCTTTCAAGTATTATTAATTAAAAAATATTTAAATTATATATTTCTAATGTTTTTTATATAATAATTTTATTAATCTATTACTTTTATTCTCTATTAATTAATATTAGTGATAGATGGTGTTAGACCCTTAGTCAAGTGTTATAAGACTTTAATAATAAAATATAAAATACTAGATATAGATTCTTATATTTTAATAATAACTGTAATTTATATAACTATAAGTTTTAAATATTAATAATTATAAAAAAATTAAGTTAGCGGTAATCTAGTTTTATATTAAACTAGATTATTATAATATTTTTTATATATATTATACTTTCTTAGCTAATTTAGTAAATCTGTTTTATATAATATATTTTACTTTTTTAAGAATTTTTAAAATAACTTTCTTATTTTAATAAGTTATCTATTTCTTTACTGCCAGAACTTCTTCATATAGTTTTTTAATATCTATATCTATATATTTTTATATAATAGTACAGAATAGTCCAGTATCTGCTTATAAAGATAATCCTTTTATCTATAATTAATCTACATATGTTTCTAATATATAATATAATATATTTATAGATGGGAGGCGCTACAGCCACACCGGCCAGGCTACAACAACGCCTTCCGCCTTCTACTATAAGTTTAGCTCGCATCATATAACTAACAATAGTGTTTTATTATTAAGCAACTGATTTTTTCACTGTATGGTTTATTCAACTGGCACTATTCTAAAAGAGATATTAATAGCAGAAGCCTTATTATAAGCAGAGCTAGCACAATCAGATAATCTAGTAACTTGTAATTCTCTTAACAGGTAATTTTAATAAACAGTCTTCATACTATACAAAGAATCTTGTATTTTTTAATATAGATTCCAACACACACAATATTATATATTTAAAGCCCTCTTTCCATTACTAAAATAGACCTTTTCCTCTTCAATTCTCACCAATCAAATAATAAGAATTAGTATAATCCTATATATACAATTAATTCTGAAACCAATTCCAACAGACTATATAATTTCAATCACAATTCTAACTCCGATAAAGCTACTAAGCTTACCAGTAAGGTTATCCACGCGCAGATTTAAAAAAACAGAGAAAATAATAAAATATCAAGTTAAGACAGCTAATAAGTAAAGCAATAAGATAATCAACCAAGTAAGTAACAGCAGTAGCAGTAACAATAGTAATAAAGATTATCTAGATAATTATATAGTTAATATAAGAAGTTTATTTTATGTAAACTATCAGATATATATAAGATCAAGACAGACAGGCAAGTAAGACAGGCAAGCAAGAAAGATAAATAAGATAGATAATGAGGTCTCACGGCCTTACAGAGGCCTGAGTCATTTAAAAATATAATAATAAATGAAAATAAGTATTGCTTTTACTTTCCCTTTTAAACAAATAGGGCCCTTACCAGTACTAACACTTAATTCAGAATAGCACCGGTCAAATAAATCATACAGTCAAAAAATCAGTTACTTAATAATAAAACAATATTCTGCCAGTCATATAATATGAGCTAAACCTATAGTAAAAGACGGAAGGTGTGGCTGTAGCGCCTCCCTTATAGATTAGTTTTACAAGCTTTAATATATTATTATTCTTTTTGTAAAATAAGTAGAATATATATTTTATAAATATATTTATTATTACTAGAATTATATTATATACAGTTTCTTTTTATTGAGATAACAGACCTGTGATAAAATCTATAGTAAATACTTTATTTAGCTTAATTAATATAAATTATAAATTTTCATATATTCTTTCATCTCAACATGTATATTATACTATTAATATTTATATTAAATATTTTTCAAAATATACTGTTCTTAATAGTAACTACTTTTTAATATATTATAATTTATCTATAAAATTTCTTATTTTATTATTATATTTTTTAATATAACTATAAATTTATTTTATTTAAAAAAATCTTTGTTATTTAATTTTTAAATTAGATTATTTAACTTTTATTTTTCTTTATAAATCTTAATGTTTTTATCCTGTAGTCGCGTGTCCGCGTTTTATATTTTTTTATTTAAATTTATTATTAAATCTTACAAATGAAGATACATTATTTTAAGTTTAATTATTATATATATATATATCTATAGTACTAGAAGATCTAAAACTTCTATATTATTAATAATATTTTTTTTATTCAGAAATATAATTTAATATCTGTAAGACTTATTTTTATAAAGTTATTCTTTTATTTCTATACTTTTATCTTTATATATAATATTATCTTAACTATCTTTAGCTAAAATTTATTTAATATTTTTTTTAGTCTTCTGCGCGGATTAATTCCTGACTTAACTTTATTTATAATATAAATAATAATAAGATTCTTGAAACCCCTTTTTATGAAGAAAAGTATTTAGAATACTATTTAAATATAGTAACTTGATTTATTAATCTAGACTAATGTTTAATAGTAAAATTAAATAATGTAAGTATTTTAGCTTATTTAATTTATTATAAACTTAATCTTTTCAGTAGAAGACTTTAAAAGGATCTGAGATTAGTATAATTAAGCTTTATAATAATAACAACTTTACTTTTTTTAGATAGTAATACTATTATTTAAACACTTTTATAATTATTAAAGGTTTTTAATTATTTATAATATATCTTTATATAATATTAATTTTCTTTTTTAAAAAGAATATATTAAAGTACCAGATCCTGTTTTTTTATAATTATAGGATAATATTATTTGTTATAAAATTTAATATTTTAATTTTAATTTTGATCTTCCATGTCAGATTAAAGTATTTAAATAAAAAAAATAAAGTTAAAAGTCTTTTTTAATATATTAAACACTTTTTTATGATTTTAGAGAGTAAAGCCTTTATTTAAAAAATAATTTTTATATTATTTCTCTTCATTAATTAACTTTTTTCTTTTTGTATATAAGCTCTATAAAAATAATATAATATATAAATAATTCTTTATAATTTATCTATAAAACTTTCTAAAGTTAATAAAGATAAAAATTTATATATATTAATAGATTCTAGTTATTTATTTATAATCCTAATATACTTTTTTTGATTATCATATCTAATAAAGAGAATATAAACTCTAGATTTTATATATTAATAATATAAAATTTATATTTATTAATTTTAATAATCAATTAAAACTTCTGTAGTCTCTTCAGAATTATTTATATATACTTAATATATTTTTTGTTATTTAATAAATAAATTGAAATATTATTTAAATAAATAATATAGTATATATTTAATAAATTACTTAATATATAGATAACTTAGCTTGAAAAGATTATTAATTTATTAGTCAGACTGAATAATATTACTTTATATTTATAGTATCTGTACTATTTATAAAAAGTAATTTTTTATTTGTAGTTTTTTAAATTTAAATCCTGTAGTATATATTTTACAGATTAAATTTAATAAAGATATAGATATCTTTTAAATGATTTATTATTTTATTAATAAAAAACAGCAGGTAGTAATTACATATTATATTTATATTTAAATCTAAATAATCTATATAAAAGTACAGTATTTTATCCTTTTTAAGAACACATAAAATTAATATTTCTATTAGACTTTGTAAAGATTATATCCAGTCTTTTTAAAATATTATTAAAATATAATCTCTTAATATTTTAAGTTCT
>NW_020291088.1:0-8358 GCF_003184525.1 Aspergillus sclerotioniger CBS 115572
CTATAATTACTCTGCTAAGTATTTTTATATAATAAGAATCCTATTGTTATTTAATATATATACTAACTCACTAAAAGCTTTAATATAGATATTATCAATTCTAGAGTATAAATGGATAAAGCTCTTTATAAAGAATAAATAAGAATAATATATTCTAAAACCATATATTTCCTATATCAGTTAATATAATTATAGAATTATTAATAAAATATTTAATCTTCATATATCTAAAATAAAATAGATTATTTTAAAAATTATACATTCACTGAATATCTAGTATTTATTATATAATAAAATATCCATATTTTTAGAGAATTTTACCTTAAAAATTATATTATCAATTTACACGGAGCCAATAAAAAAACTAAGTTAAATATTTATTCTATATTTATAATTAATAATACTATTACTTTACTAAAGTACTACTTATATATCTCAGTATTTTAATATATATTAATTATTTTATCAGTGGTTAGTATATAAAGATCATTATTATTATCTTATTGTTATTAATTTTCACAGCCAGGAGATTTTCAATGTTATTATAATAGAATTTATTAATTTAATCTTTTTTACTTAATATTAAATAAATATTTATTTAAAGAATCTTTATACTTTCTGTTACATATATATATTGATAATATAGTTATTATATACTATTTATTAAATAAATATCTTAATTATCTTGAACAAGTCTTTATTAAATTAAGTAATTTATATATTAAGATTATCTTTAAAAAATATTCATTATCTTTTCTTCTATTTAGTTACTAAATTAATTAGGTAATACTTCAAGATTATATACTTTTAGAATTAAATTTTATATTATATATTTATTGAAGTTCTCTCAGACTCTTAAAGATCTACAATATTACATTAAGTCTATAGACTGGTTTTATAACTATATTAGTTACTATGTTAAAGAAATTGGGTTTTTATAATTATAAAAGACTGAAATATTTAAGTTATTCTTAAAGAATTCTTTTACAAATATATATACTAGAGATAAATCTATTACTGTTGTAATATATAATAATTTTATTAATATTAAATAATTAGCCTTTAATATACTCCAGTCTGATTTTATTAATAAATTATTTCTAGTATATTTAAATTATCTATTTTAATTATATATTAATTTAGATACTTTATATAAAAATCATCGAGTCATACTGTACTATCTTATTAATAAATATATATATAATATTATTACTAGCCTGTATATCTGTATATTCTGTATTATTCTTTAATTATATATTAATCTTTATTAAGTATCATTATTAGTTAATAAAACTGGAAGTTTCCTTTTTCATGTCAGTATTTTATAAGATTCATATTTTGATTAAATATACAGTAATATTAGTAATTATTTATGTTAAGTATTAATTTATTATAAATATTATTATGTAGTCATTACTAAATACTGCATTAATTGATAAGTTAAATCTATAGTTAGTCAGAGCTTTTTATTATATACAGTAATTTAAATTCTGTGTTATTCATTATCCTGAATAAATAAATATTATTATTAACACTCTATCTTATCTATTATTCTCTTATAATTGAGTTATTAAATTTAATATTAACCTTAACAGTAATATATACTTTATTTTTTTATATTTTATTTTCTTCAAAATATATGCTTACTGAATTAATATTCCTATATATATAGACTCTATTGTGCTTTTATTAAATAAATTTGAGAAATAATTATATTAAGTTTATAAGAATAATTATATGTATACTATATTTTTAAGATTCTATATTCTAATTATAAACCTACTTTTTTATTATATTAATAATAAAGATATTCTCTTTATAAAAAAATAATATATTATTTTTTCTATTTCTACTAATAACCTTTATATTTATAAAGATTTATGGCTTTACCTACCAGGTACTATAGTATCAAAAGTCTTTTAACTTATTTGTAATAAATATAGATATCAAGACTTAGACAAATATTTTAATACTTTAAATAATATTATTATTTATAGAAAACACAAGTGATTATATAGATATATTATTTATAATTTTATATATATATTAAATAAATCTTATTAATATATATCTTATGGTTAACTCCAGCTAATTAATATATTTTCTAAACTATTTTATATAATTATATTAAATTTTATTATTACCCTATTACTTATTATCTACTCTAATATTTAATATAATTAAATATAAATAATTATTAATAAATTTACCAAATATATAGATTTAATTCCGGGCTTATCTATATAATTAATCATTAAAATATTAAATTACTTATTTATTGATAAGATTATAATTAAGATTTATTACATGTTTTATTTCTGATTGTGATATTTATTTTATTAATAGTATTAAAAAAATTATTTTTTAAGCTTAATGTATTATAGTATTATAATACAGTATATTATTCCCAGACTGATAGCTAAACTAAATACATAATTTACATTATAGATCAGTAACACCTCCTTCACGGACAACTATTTTATTAATTTTCTAAATAATAATAATTATATTAATTATATTAATACTGATCTTATCAATATTAATCCTACTAATCTTCTTAATTCTGATTTATTTAAATATAGTCTTATTAAACCAGATATTGTATATAACGTAATCGGTAAGCGAGCGGATCACGCAAGCGAGCGGATCACCTCTTACCATGGTTGAAATTTAAAAGCGATCTAAAGCCATCAAAACATGCATTTCTAGATAAAAACTAAATACGATCATGATTTAGACACTGGAACCTTTTATGCTTAATAACATGGTAATTACTACATCGCGGGGGCGCCCGTACGCGAGGCTGTAATGTATCTGGTGCATCTGGTTCTTGTATAACAGGCCTGGTCTGTATGATCTCTTCTACCTGATTCCTGCTTTGTACGAGAGTATGCCCTTCTTTAATTAAGAGGCTCTTTGTAGAAGTAATCTGTGTTTTTAATTGTCCTCTTTTTTAAAGCTTTTTTTCATGTGCAGTCTATAGATTCTGGTTCTTCTTTGCAAGAATAGCAGCTTTATTAAGAACTATTTCAAACCTTTTAACAAGCTGATTTAATACTATTTCTGTTAGGCTAGAAGGATTTTGTATATGATTTTATAAGAGTTTTTTGATTATAAATACTTATTTATTTAATTACTTAAGATTATACGGTGTTTTAGGTGCAGAGGTAGTTGATTAACTTGGGGATGGTGTAGGGATCTTTAAACATATATTTAGCTGTGATAGTACATGTTCTAGCTATAAAGAAACTAGCCCAGTTACTATAAAGCTATTCTGAATATTCTCTGGCTTAAAGGCTTCTGTATGGGCGTTAGGATAGGCCTTAAAAAAGTTAAGCTTATTAATATGGTTAAAATTAAGCTATATCTGATTCTTAACTAGTCGCCCGTACGCATGCTTTAGAGATATAAAATACTTAATATCAAGAGACTGTAAAAGATGTGATGAGTGTACTAGTATATAAATTAGTATAATATTATATTTTATATATATCTAGTTAAATTAGAGAGTTAAATAACTTTTATAATCATTAAGAATCAACAGCCGATATCTGCCAGTTGTACGGCTAGTAGTTGCTGGGATAAAGAGTTTTTGAAGTCATTATAGTCTAATTTTATCAGTTATCTAGTTATTAGTATTAACTTTAATCCTCTAGTTATGTAGTAAGGCGTTATCTCTATACTATCTTTTAATATAGACCTTGTCTTTAAAGATAATATATGATGGAAGTGTCTATCCTGTATAATTAATATACTTAATAGACGTGACCCATTTATGATTGTCTGGTTATATAAGAAATGGCTGATCAACTATCTTAATTCTTATAACTACTTTTGTAGTAGTTACAAGGCCTATAGTAAAGCTAGTCTTATTAAAGTTATAGATATTCTTATCAGCGATTCCGTACTGTATTCTAGTAATTTATACATGGTTGAACAATTTATAAATTATCTTAGGATCCTTATATTTTATATCTGATAATTATATTGGTGAGAGAAGCGAGTTTTAAGTTTATCTTAGTATTAAATAAAGTTATATGTTTATTTTTCTCTAACAGTCTGGATAGGAGTCATATCATGCTTTATTAATAGAATATTGGCTATTTCTTGTACATGAGATGGTCGGGGACCTGTATTATACTAATCTAGAGAAAGAATCTATTATATAAGTAATTTCTCTTTATGTTTAGTCAGCTTATGGGAATTAGCGCGTGCCTTAACGTGAGAGGCAACTCTATTAAACCGCTGTTGAAGGATTATAAAGGGAACATTATAGATGTATACTACTTTACAGATACTAGAGATTTGTTTCTTTTATAAAGTAGAAATTGTAAGTAAAAGCCGGCCCTCCTGCTTAATAGATTCTTTTGAATTCGTACGCGCTTTTGGTGGCATGGTTTCTGGTTAAATTTAGGTGTGTAATACAATCGCGACCAGAACGCGTGAGGTGATCCGCTCGCTTGCGTGATCCGCTCGCTTACCGATTACGTTACAGATCAGTGGAGAATTAGTCATATTCTTAAAAAATATTATATATATTATGGTCATGGTGTGACGGCAGAACAAGAAAGATGATGAATGTATAGTAGTATTCTGATGATTATCAGAGAGGAGGATCTGTTGATATAGCTATATACTGAAGACTGATATATATATGTAGAAGAAAGAGGGAAGATCTCTAACAGAAAGATAAGATTATAAAAAATTGAAATCTTTATATATATAAAGAGAGCTGAAGTAGTTATATATATCTTCTTAAATAAAATAAAAGCAACATCCTTGTTACATAGAATAAAAAAGAATGACATTAAATAAAATATTAAGATTAAGAATATCTTCTTTCTATTAACCAATAAGATCCAGAGTATCTATATTATCTTTATAGATCTAAAAGTCATAATCTACTCTATAACTGAGATAATAAACCAAATATTAAGTCAAAAAACGGTTATAACCACAACATATAAAGTATTTATCAAGAATATAATTAATTCTTTAGTAATCTGTACGTATAAGACCTGGTTTAATAAAACTAGATTTAAATAAATCAGGATTAGCCAGATCAGTAAAATTAATAGAATTAATAAGATTAATATTAGTAAGATTAGAATTAGTAGAGCTATTATTATCTAAAGAATTAATAGAATAATCATCCAAGTAAAAATTATTATTAATATGGAAATAAGATTTAAGTTAAGTAATAAACAAGATATTATAAATACTCTATAATTTAAGTAAATATGAATAATATATATAATGAGTAATATATTAGATAATTATATAAAGACTGTTATACTGTTATCTTATTAAAAGAGTTTTATATATCTTAGAATCTTAATAATAGATAGTATCTTTTATAGAGTCTGATTAGTACTTTATTACTAAACTTAAAAAATATAGATTGATAAGATTGATTGTAATAACATTTTATATACATAGAAATAAACTTTATGATTTTTTTTATATCATTATGATAAGAAAATATATAATCTTAATTAAATAATGAAGGTTTTTAAAAATATTAAGATTAATATAGATCTCTACTAAAAAATAGATAAAACGATATTTACTTTATAGATATATTTAGTAATATATTTAAAGTATTAATAATAATTAGAAGTTATAAAGTCTAGAAAAGACTGAATAACTATATGATATATCATAATCTTAATAATTTAAATTATATATTTAGTTTAATTATTAGTCGGTAAATAGTATATTATACTATAGTAGTATAATATATTATGTTTAAAAAACAATCTCCTTTTAATATTATTAGTAAAGTAAATATTATAATTAAAAATAAAGTTATACAGTAGATCTTAATTATATTCTTATAAATAAGTAAATAACTTAATATTCTAATAAACACCTAATGATATAGAGAGTCTAAGAATCAAATTTATATACTTGATAAATTTGTTAATAATGATAAGGATTTAGTTATAAGATTAATAATCTTGAAGAAATAAAGATATAATAAAGTCTAGTATGATAATATGAAATAATTCAGAAAATATATTAATTAATTAAAATTAACTATAAAATATATATTAATAAGGTTTATTCAGCATGCATGTAGAATAACAAGTAATATAATTATAAAATAACTTGTATTCTTTATAAATAATAATATTATTTAAAGTATTAAAATATTTCTTTAAGGCTTAATATTCTTACCTATTATAAATAAGTTAAAAAGCTTCCTGTACCATAGTACATGACAAGTAAAGCTATAAATCTTTATAAATATAAAATATATTAGTAAAAAAATATATTGTTTTTTATAAAGAGAATATCTCTATTATCCATATAATAAAGAAGAATAGTTTTAAAATTAGTATATAAATCTTCAAGAATATAATATATATAAAAATTATCTTTATATATCTGATAGAGATACTCTTTAAATTTCTTAAATAAAAATACTGTAGAGCGCGTGTATGTAGTAACACCAGTTTAATAAGTATATATAAAAAAGATATTACTGTTAAGATTAATATTATACTTAATAACTTGATTATTAGAGAATAGTAGATGGGATAAAACATTAATAATAATATTAGTTCAGTCTACATAATAAATAATTAACAGTGTAAATTACTGTATATAATACAAGACTCTAACTAAATATAAGTTTAGTTTATCAGTAAAAACAGTATTCAAAGATAATTATACAGTAATATTTCCTGTAAATTAATAATCTGTATAGATCATTACTAGCGGAACTATATACTTAACTAAATAATAAACTTTATGAAATATTTATACTAAATAAAAAACCTCCAGTTCTGTAAGCCAATATTAATATTCAACTAATATTAATATATAGCTGAAAAATAACACTAAATAAATAAAAGTATAAAAAGAGGAAATAACTATGTTAAGATATATATATTTAAAATTAATATAATATAATATAACACTGTGATCTTTACGGCATATATTTTGATTAATATAGAGTTAGAGTAAATAATTAAAATAAATAAGCAAAAGCTTTGTAGTAAACTCTAACTGCAGTTAATCAAAAACGTAATATTCAGTATCTATAAAATTGTTATATATAATAAAAATAATAAATTTATTACAAGCAGATTATCTTAGTATATTTTTAAATATCTCTATCTTTTATTATTATAAAGACTTTACTTTTTTAATATAGTGATTAATATAGTTATAAAACCAGCCAGTCAAGCTGATATAATATTCAAGATTCTTTAGTATCTAAAAAACTTTAATAAGTATATATCGTGGAGTTTATCTTTAGATATATTAATCAAGCAAATAAATAAAAGGAAAAATAAAAAATATCTTTTTAAGAATAATCTTAATATTTAAGTTACTTAATTTAATTAAAACTTGTTTAAAATAGGCAAGATATTCATCAAATAAATAAGACATAATAACTATATTATTAATATATATAGAGCAGAATATACAGAGATTCTTTAAGTTGATGTCCATCTGCCTTTAAATAAAGAGAATAGAGTTAATAAAACCTATCATAGTAATATTAAAGATTTCTTAACTGCAGTAATTAATAATAGTAAAATAATAATAATAATCTTTATATATTAGTTATTAATAAAACATCTAACACACATCAAGTAGTAATATATAAAGACAGTACTTTAATAAAGTAATAATATTATTAATAATAATCACGGGATAGATATCTAGCTTAATGTCTTTAATATTATATAGATTTATTATAATAACACAGCTTTTTAATATAAAGTCCTCATATATATAAATATTATACTATATAATAAATATAAGATATCTAGTAGAGATATAGTTCTTAATATACTCTATTTTGTCTTGATTATACAGAAAGTTAAATATTTTATTAATAATATAATTTTTATTAATTAATATAATAAAAACGTAACTTTAAAATATATTATTTTTATCTATTTTTTATAGAAATCTCCATTCATTCATGCTCAGGAATATTCAAAATATTAATATTTACTTATATATTAAAGTATTCGGTAAGATATTAAATTTATTAAATAATAACAGGATATTTATTATATATAACAATATTAAGAAAGATAATCATAATATTATCTTTAAAAGTATTATATTTATTAATAAATAAATTTTTTCATATAGAAGATTTATATACAGTTATAAGAGTAATTCTATCATAATTATCAGCATTATAGATATTCACAGTAATAACAACAGCTAACAGCACAGTATCTATTTTAATCTAATATACTGTAATAAAATTAGAGTCAGAAATATCATTAAAACATACATAACAGATAATAATAATAGCTTAAAGAATATTATTAGAAGTCGTAATAAAAGAAAAATTTATATTAACAAGATAAATATTATATATCAGTT
>NW_020291089.1:0-8191 GCF_003184525.1 Aspergillus sclerotioniger CBS 115572
GTTAAGATATTTAGTTTTTTAATTAATTTTCTATACCTCTATATTCTTATCCTGTATATTTCTAATAATTTATAATAAAGTAATTATATGTTTTATATTTAAAATACTTTACTTTACTTATATTACTAAAGAATTTGTACTTTTTATTATTGTTATTTTATATATTTTAATTCTTATAATTATTTTATTACTTTATTGTAAAAGTCTTTAATTTATTTAACTCTATTCCTATAATATAAAAGATAAAAATTATTTTTTTTATATAATAATCCTCTTATATTATTTTACTAGTATAATTATATATTTAATTGAATAATAAACTTTATAGAATATTTACATTAATCAAGAAATCTCTAGCTCTATAAGCTAGTATTAATATTCAGTTAATATTAATATATAGTTAAGAAGTAACACTTAATAAATAAATATATAAAAAAGAGAAATAATAATATTAATATACTTAAAATTATAATTAATATAATATAATATAGTACTGTAATTTTTATTTATAAATTAGATAATTATTAAGATAGTATTATATATCTTACTTTTATATATTTTAATAATATTAGAACTTTACAAGGATTAGTTTTTTTATTTAGTCTAGATAATTAAATAAAGACTAACAGTAAATTTTATTTGATAGCTAGATATATACATTTTTGTTATCCGGAATTATTAATAAATTATTAAATAAAATAAGTCTATTTTTTATAGTATATTCTTCTTTTATTTCATAACCTTACTTCTAATAACACTTTAAAAAATATCTTTAATTAATTATTAAAAGTTAATTTATTATTCATAAGTATTTTTCTACAGAAGTGATAATAGCTATATGTTTAGAAATTATTTAAAAAGTTTTAATTCTATTTATAAAGTACTCTGAAAATAATAAGGCTTATTTATAATTTCGAAATAATATTTATTTATCTTTATTTTTATAAGTTAAAGTATTTATTAGAATATTATACTTTGCAGAGTAAAATTAGATTAAAAAATAATATTAAAAAAGCTTTATTTATTATATTTAATAAGTATTTACTTATTTTATAATTATAAAGTACTCTAAGGCTCAGTAATCAATTAAAATATTAAAATAATCTAGACACTGAAACTCTTTCAACTCTAGTCTTTATTCTTTCAATATTTAGATAATTACTAGCAGTTTCCTATTATAAATAATATAATTGTATTTAATAAATAATATAATTTTAAAGTAATAAGTTACTGAATATTAGATTCTATTAGTTAACTATAACAGTATTCTAATAATACTTTTATTTATTATATTTATTTATATATAGGTAGAAAGTATTAAATTATAATCAAACAGATATTAAAATTAAAATATTTTTAAGTATTTTAAAGGTCTTAATATAGACTAGATTCTAGTTAAAAATAATATTCTTTTAAGTATATATTAAAAATCATACTATTCTACTATAAGTTTTAATAAATTATTAATAAAAGTTATAAAAGCTTAAAAAGTATTAGATTTTTTAATAATTATTAGACTTATTTAATTAATAATAACAATAATCTTTACAGGGTCCATGCAGATACTGTCTATAGTAATTATAAATTTAAGATACTTAATTTCAATAATATAAAACTTATATTTATAGATAGTAACCTGTAATCCTATTATATGTAATTTTTTAAATATTAGTTATATATATAATTCATATTCAGCTGTATTATTATTGTAGATTAGTATATTATTAATATAAATAGTAATAAACTTATTTCAATATTTTATTAAGATTTTATTAATAAGTTATTAAAAGATAGTAAGTCTATTTATAAGTCTGAACAAAAGAATATAGTACTTAAATAAGTTATATTATATTTAAAATATAATAACATTTTTAAAAACAGGATTTAATTTAATTCAGTAAAAGTTTTACTTAATATTAAGCTTAGTAAAAATCTTTATATAATATAGATAATTTATAATTTTATTAATCAAAAATAAAGAATAAAGGTCTTTTTTAATTAGAATATTCAACTTTTAATAATTTATATCGAAATACAGATCCTTTCCAGACTTATAAACTATTAAAATTAAAAATATAAAGAATATAAAGCTTAAGATAATGAAGTTTTTAATCAGACTTCTAATAATATAATTATAAGTAGTCTATAATTTCTTTACGGTTATTTTATAAAAAGAAATAGTATTTAATTTATTTTTTTTTCTAATTAAATTTTATAATTGCAGTATTAAAAAAAAGCAAAGTATTTAACTTTTTTTAAAACAAATATTTATCGGGTTATGATATTACTGAGAAAAGATTTTATTGATTTTTTTAATTATATATAAAGACTTTAGTTTCTTTAAAAATATTTCTTAATTATATTAAATCAATTAATAAAAATCTTTATTTTAAGATTTTTTAAATATTACTAGAAGCTAGTTGCTCTAATAAAATAATCTTTTTATAAAAAGACTTAATTAGTATAGATACTAGTCCAGTTTTTATAATACTGGAAGAATAATACTATTAATAAATTTTTTAAAGTTATATTCTACTTTTATAAGAATCTTATATAAGCTATTTTCATTATTATAACGTAATCCACGCCCGAGTGACGCACACGGCCGTGTGACGCAGTTTTGCCGCCACCTCAAATTATTCAACAACAACACCACTTCAACGCGTCACTATTTTATATTTATTAGATAAAAATATCCCTTTCTCAAGAAAACCGATTACAAATAGCTTTTTTAGCTATTAAAAACAAAAAAATCCAGTTAAATCAAAAAGTTACTGATATATTTCATGTATCAGAAGCAACTCTTCACTGTCGGCTTTGAGGAAAGAAATCATGTATAGAAACACACGCTAGCGGCCATAAATTATCAGTTCTTGAAGAAGAAGTCCTTGTTAAGAGACTGCTAGGTGCAGATAAACGAGACTTCTTAATTCAATCTGAATTTCTACGTGGAATAGTGTAGATTCTACTTCACAAGCATATACAAGATCTGACTACAGTTCTTAGAGTTAACTAGACTTATTTATTAAACACCACCCTGAGCTATATATAAGATATAATCAAAGGATTTTATATCAGCAGGGAAAGTAAGAGAATCTAAAGATCATAAAGCCATGGTTTGAAACTATACGCGACGCTATTTAAGAATATAATATATATAAAGATAATATCTGGAAATTTAATAAGACTGGCTTTATAATAGGACTCTATATAATGTCTAAGATTATTACTACAGTAGAGTACAGTAAAAGACCTTGAAGAGTCATCCAAGATAATCATGAATGGGTGATAATTATTAAATATATGAGTTCTAAGGGAATTATTATATTAATAATGATTATTTTAAAAGAGAAAGAACACCAGGCTCTGTGGTATTAAGAGCCTAATCTTTCTTTAGATTAGAGGCTTACTAACAGTGCTAATGGCTGGACAACAGATAAAATAGGCCTAAAATGGTTATTACAAGTGTTTAATCCTTTTTTAAGCTCTATTTAACTGGTGTAAAACAGTTGCTTATTCTTGATGATTATTCAAGTCACTAATCTGCAGAATTTGATACTTTCTGCAGAGAGAATGTAATTATCTGTCTTTATATATCTCTATATATATCCCATCTTTTTTAGTTACTTGATATTAGTGTTTTTAGACCGCTTAAATACGCATACAGCAAATTAGTTAAAGATATAATAAAGGCTGGAAATAATTATATTAATAAACAGGACTTTCTATACCTATATTCTTCTGCACGGAAAGAGGTCTTTACTTTAAAAAATATATATAACAGCTTTACAGGAGCTGGTCTTAAGCTATTTAATCAAGACCAGGTTTATAAAAAAATTATCTTTTAACTTCATATACCAACACTACTATTACTTACTGAAGGCTTAATATCATCGGCGTTTTAAATATCTCAGAACTCTTACCAGATTAATCATAAGGTTTAAAGACTACAAAGAAGTCTTTAAAAGAAAAGAACACTTTCCAGCATTCTAGTCTCTTATCTTTAACATCTTGAAAAAGCTGTGCAAATAGTAATAAATATGAATCTTCTTCTCTAACAAGAAATAAGGTTCTACAGGCTGAAAATGAGCGGAAAATAAGGAAGAAAGCAAGAAGGCGCACAGCTCTAGGAAATGATCTCTTTATTTCTGTACAGGAAGGTTGTAACCGCATTCAGCAGCTTGATATGCAGCTTAATGAGCAGGTTGATGAGCCTACACCTATGCCTCACCAACGCGCTCGACCACGCTGCAGTGGCTGTGGGACTATTAGACATACTATAAGAAACTGCCCTTGTAAATAGCTATTTATTTCATTTTCTATACATTCAAATTTAATGGTGTTGTTAGTTACAAAGCCTCAAATACATACTGGGTGCGGCAAAACTGCGTCACTCGGCCGTGTGCGTCACTCCGCCGTGGATTACGTTAAGAAAAGATTATAATAAAAGATTAAGACTTTATGTCAAGGTGCAGGCTGGCAGGATGGTAAGATAAAAGACTCAGGCGGGCAGGTTTAATTAAGATAACCTATATTCAAGCGGACAGTTAATTAAGCCATATACAGATTAATAAGATTATAACAATAAAATATTTTTCAATAATGTGTGAAGTTATATACAAAGCTTTAATAAGAGTATATTTTAATTATATTCTAATAATATATCTTTTCTTTTGAAATTAAGCTTTTATAAGATAAGGACTTTTATAAATAATAATAATATAAGTTTTTTATAATTTAATAAATATTCTTTAAATACTCATTAAACTTAATAATAAGATTAGTATATTTTATTTATTTTATAAGATATATTAAGCAGAGACAGTCCCTTTCTTAATACTTTGGAAAAAAGTTTAAAATCTTTTTAATCTTTTAGTCTTTAAACCTGTTAATTTTAATGTAGAATAAAAGAGATTAATACTAGTCAAACAGTAGATTATTAATAATAAAAATAAGTAAGTTAATAGTAAAAATTAAGTAAATCCTTATACTTAGTAAGAGCTTTAATTAATAAATATAAAGGTTGATTATTTTCTTAATCAGATATAGACTTAGAATATTCTAGTCTGGCTTCTTATTAAGCTATAGTATATTAAAATAGTAAATATTAAACTAAATCTCTTAATCTTATTAAAATCTTTACATAAAAAATATTTCTTATCTGCTTATTCAGAATAACAGATTTAAATAATAATTATTTTTATTTTTATAAACTTAATAATAAATATATTTAATATTTCAAGCTGCTATCTAACTACAAATAAAAACTAGTTTAATTTTTATATAGGAATAAAATCTATAATTAATAAAGAATAAAATTATTTTAATTATATTTAAGAAAATTATATTTAATATAAATTTAATTTATAAGAATTATTTGTTTTAATTATCTTACAAATAATTTATATAAATTGAAAAGTATTATTTAAATATTATATTAACTTTTTAAATTTTATTTGTTAATCTCTTGATAATAAGCAGTTAACAATTTACTTATAATAACTAAATATTTAGTTAGGTATTTCCAAAACTTGATAATAAATTAAAATTCCTTATTTAAAAAGATAGAACAAGATAAATTATATAGTTTATATATATATTAAGTATATATTAAAATTATAATAATAGTATTAATTGTAAAATTACAGAAAATTAAATATTGTATTTTAATTAGATAATTAATTATTATTAATATAATATTATAATTCTGATTCTCAGGTAAGTATATAATAAAATTTATTAATATATTTTATTATCTATATTCTGATATTAATAAGAACTTTAAAATAATCTATTTTACTTTAAAAAAAAAGATTATTCTTTAATAGATATAATAATTTTTTATTATTCTATATATTAGTACTGATTAGACTAATGGTACTCTTAAATCAATAGTTAAATGTGGGATCTTTCAAAATACTCTAACAATAATTTATATTAAATTAAATAAGTTAATTTAATTTTTAGCTTATTATAATCAGGGATTCAAAGGCAGTTTTCATTAAATAATAAGCTTTCACTATAAAAGATTAAAAAGATATCTAAATACTAATTTTTACTTATTATTAAGATTTTCAGAATACTATATACTTATTTATCTTTTTTATATATTTTTTATAAAATTATCTACATTTTTTTAATAATCTTAATATGTTGTTATTATTAATATTATATTAGCTTAAAAATAGATTATTAGTATAAAAGTCTTTCTAGTATAGCTTTTCTCAGAATATAATAAAAATAAATTAGATTTAATTAATATAAAAAGTTTTTTTTAATATTATAAGACTGGCATATAAGTTAAATCTAGATTTTCTTATTTTAATATAATTTAACTTTAGTATAATAAGTATTTATTTTTTAAAAAGATTTTTTAACTTTTTGATTAAACTATCGGGCTTAATACTGTAATATTTGGATTCATATATAATTTTAAAGTCAAATTGGAATAAAAACTTCAATTACTAGATTTAATATTAGTTAAAAAGTTTAATTAATAACTTATTTCAGATTATAATAATCTATAATTATGTAGACTAGGAATAGTATTTATTCAAGTTCTAGATATTATTCTTTAAAATAATAAACAATTATAAATAATTCCTTATTATAAATCTTATAATTATATTTAGTTAGTAAGTGATTCTTAAAAAAAAATTAATAAAATAGAGTAAGTTATTTTTTATATTAGAATAATATTCTAGTAAATATAAAATTTAAGATATCAGTCTTTAAAATTACTTCATGAATTTAATTAAAAATTAGAGTATAGAGGTCTCTGTAAAGGCCATTTTAATAAGTTTAATATTTTTTAATAAATAAAGATTTATTTAAATAAAATATTTTTTAATTAGATTTACTAACAGAATAATAAGCTTTCAGAAATCATAGATAAAGTAGTAATAGAAATTATTGAATTCTAAAAAGACTTGTATATCAATTATATTAATTAGAATAAATTACTTTATAATAATCTTAATCTTTTTTAGATTTATTTAGATCTTACCTTAATTAATAATTAAGCTTAGAAATTCTGTTTCAGTAATCATAAACTTATATTTTAATATTTCAATAAACAGGTTATTCTTATATAACTTATTAAGAATTGGATAAATATATTCTAGATATTCTATTCAAATAAGATTATAAATTCGACTATTATTAAACTATATTATATAAAATATCCTTAGATAATTTTATAATATATTATTAATAAATTTCTAAAGAATGGCTGGAACTTTAATTAAATTAAAGAATATTATTAAAGATTTATATAAATCTAAGCAGGTACAAAATATAATCAGATATTTTTAATTTTCAAATAATCTAAATATTATTAAATATATTAATAATATTAATTCTTATAAAGTAATATATTTTTTCACATTATTTAGAGTCTTTTATAAGTAGAAATAAGTAATAATTTTTAATTAAAATAATATTTAAGATTTAATAATCTATATAAAATTGGAGTTTTTCTTTAAGTTTTCTTAAAAAGAACTAGAAATATATTAAATAAGAAGCTTAGTCAGATAAATCCTTTTTTTAGATTTTTTGATAATCATTTATAAAGAATTTATAGTTTATCTCAGAACATTTTATATAAAAGATTAAATAAAAAGATTGTTTTTAAATTTACAATATAATTATACAGGTAGTATAGCAGAACCTTCTTTACTTTTTAAAATAAAAAATTAATTATAAATTCTTTAAGGCTGGAAGCAGTGTATAAGATTATATTAATTTAATTTATATTAGAAATATATATTAAATAACCTTAGCAGGTATAGATTATAAAGGTAATTATTAAAATATATTATATATTTTAGTTTTTCAAAAAATATAATAAAATAATATATATAGATTATACACATGTTATATATTATATAAAATATAGATTTTGATTAAGTAAATAAATATATTATCATACTTATAATAATACAGACTGGAAAATTAGATAATATATTTACTAAAGTTTATCTAAAAGTTATAGATCTTCAGTTACAGCAGGCTGAGTATAATTAAAAAACAAATAAATTAATTAATTAATAATAAAATATTTCTTTAATATAATTATATATCTTCAAGATTATATAGATATAATAAGTAATTATTTTAATCTTATTTTTCTAGTTATTAAATCTTATGATTTCATTTTTATTTCTTAGAAGATATAGAGATAGTTAATAAA